>NW_028300456.1:0-74189 GCF_049724085.1 Artemia sp. Qi Xiang Cuo
GGCACTGGAACATCGTAGAGGGTTGTTCAATAGCTCATTTTAAAGGAAATTAATTGGGTTAAAAACCTTTTGTAACTAAAATAAATTATTTCTAAAAGAGAATAAATTTTTCTACCAAAAACTGCATTTTCGATGTCTTTTCAAACTGCAGTCTTTCAAAGATAATCGTATACCAGCGGTAAGATTTGAACCCACGCCTCCGAAGAGACTGGTGGTTAACACCAGTGCCTTGGACCACTCGGCCAGGTTGCCTCTCATAAATAATATATATGTGAATCCGGGTTGCAGCAGTAGCTAGCAATCCGGGTTGCAGTGGTAGCTAGCATCCTAGTAAGAGACAATCACCTCCAATGTTAAGAAATATAATAACCCATAGCTCCTAAAAAAGGATTCAGATCAAAATAAAAAGTACACCATTAGAACTGCCTTGTACGAAACCCCTATAAATGAAACTTACTTTCCCTTGGCTTGAACAGCAATGGAAATATATTGGCTTGAAAATCAAGAAAATTGACTTTAACCACGTTATTCTCGTCAAAAGGGATATTTTTTTCTTTTTTTTTGTATCCAGAGATAGCTTGGCACTGGAACATCGTAGAGGGTTGTTCAATAGCTCATTTTAAAGGAAATTAATTGGGTTAAAAATCTATAGTAACTAAAATAAATTATTTCTAAAAGAGAATAAATTTTTCCAATAAAAACTGTATTTTTGATGCAGTGACGTCATAATTACTATATAAGATCATCATAGTTTTATATTAGAGCTATGACGTGAATAGAGTGACGTCATAATTAGTATATAAGGAAAGTCAAAACTGAAAATTCTCTCATTCTTGATTAGAATAATGGTTAGATCAAAGCAGGCTATACGCAAGTTGAAGAAAGAGTACTACACAAACAACAGAGATAGTAACTTGAAAAGAAAAAAGCAAAGGTATTCAACCGACCAGGTGTATCGAGAAGTAATAATTGAGAGAGCAAAAAAAAGGTATTCAACCGACCAGGCGTATCGAGAAGTAATAATTGAGAGAGCAAAAGAACGGTATGGTAATGATGAACATTACAGAGAATCCGGGTTGCAGCGGTAGCTAGCAACCTAGTAAGAGACGATCACCTCCAATGTCAAGACATATAAAACCCCCCAACTCCTAAAAAAAGAGTCAGATCAAAACAAAAAGTACACCATTAGAACCGCCTTGTCCGAATCCTCTATAAAGGAAACTTACCTCCCTTTGGCTTGAATAACAAAGAAAATATATTGGCTTGAAAATCAAGAAAATTGACTTTTACCACGTTATTCTCCACAAACGGGATATTTTTTTCTTTCCGCTTTTTCTTTCTGCTCAGCTAGCTGGGCACTGGAAAATCATAGAGAGCTGTATAATAGCTCATTTTAAAGGAAATTGCAACATCTAGTCACTTTTGTATTTAAAAATAAAATACTTTTTAAAGTAGAATCAATTTTGTCAAAAAAATTGCATTTTTGATGTATTTTCATACTGCAGTCTTTTCAAAGATATTTGAATTTTGAAGCAATAAAACAGTCCATGTAATGAACTCTATAGTAATAATAGCTACTTGTCTCAATAGTAACCGAAACTCCTGGAACCAAAATTTTCTTTTTTGGCTTAATCGCTAAAATTATTATGTAAACTGCAAAAATATTTATGATGCCTAATCAGTAATAGTAATTTTTTAATTTAAACAACAAAAATACATGAAAATTCTAAAATTAGTTTTGCTTTTTGTCTCCTGGAAGAAATTTTTTTTTCATCTCAGTTCAAATTTATTATTGTATCCTGTAACCCGTAAAGTACATATCTCCATATTATTGTCTCATAATTGCAATTATTTTAGTTTTCAGTCCAGAATCACTAAACTTATTATTTAAACTGCAAAAATATTTATGGTGTCTAACCAATAATACTAATTTTGTAATTCAAACAAGATAAATACCTGAAAATTTTAAAATTAGTTTTGTTTTATGCTAGGTTTTAGATACTCGACACGGGATTTTGTGTGCTTAATAATTTTAAATCTTGAAAAAATATGGTCTCACGCGAGTGGAAAAAAAGAAAGAATAACCAAAAACAATATCAAAATAGAACAATCCAAATTTCTACTAATAGAAAACTTTACTACACAAAAAATAAAGCTAACATCCTGAAATATAAGAAAAGTTTATTTAAAAGAGATAAAAATGCCACCAAACGCAATAAAGCTCGAGCACGCGTAAGGATTGCTACTAAGATGTCTTGTGATCCAGGATTTAAGAAAATGAAATATGACAGAGCAAAACAGAGGTATCTTACGGATCAGGGGTATCGAGAAGGGAAAATTGAGACAGCGAAACAAAAGAGCAAGGAACGGTATGATAACGATATAGATTACCGAAACAAACATAAGAAAAAAGTTGCTACCAGAATAATGGGTAGATACTGGGGCGACAAAAGCTATAATGAAAAAATTAAATTATCTGCGAGGTTGTACCGAAGAACGCATAAGGACAAAGGGAAAAATTACATTCAGAAATACAAGAAGATGGCAAAAATGCAGTCTGATCTTTGTAAATTGAGAAACATTTTACGCATGTTTTATCGGGATCACGAAAAGTATTCGAAATTACAGATTAAAATTCTCTTTGAAAGAGCGGATGCTGTTGAAAAGTCGGCTAGAAATGCTTTGGCAAAGCTTCATGGCAATATCCAAAAGAAATGTTGTCAGTTTAACGAAAAGCTTCCAAGGTATGGATTGGCAACTGCGGAACAGTTTATAGATGCAACGGAAAATGTTCGACAACACAGTGAATATACGGAGGCGTACTTCTTAGAAAATTCGTATATTAATTTTGGAAGGAGCAATTGCAGTTTATGTAGCAGCAATAAAAATATATATACAAGCATACCTATCAACAGCGAAGGAAAAGCAATGTTTTTCAATTATGGCGAAAACGAGCCTGTTAGGGTTATTAGTAAATGTGTTTGTAAGACTAATGATTTAGAACAAATTCCTGGAACACCGACTCAAGAAAAAAGCATTTCTAACTGTGTTTTAAACAGTTCGTTTAGTTCTACTGAATATTTGGCAAAATTATAATAAAGATCGAACTCTTCCCTATACTAACTTGCATACGCAACTTCACTATAGTTAAGATTACAGTATTTATATTATACATCATTATAGATTATAAAAGGTTCAAATGTTCGAAGATTATAGAGTTAAAAATTTTCCCACACCGGGAATCGAACCCGAGCCTGTTAAGTGAAAGTTAACTATCCTAGCCACTAGACCATATGGAACCATAAAGAATTACAAAAAGACGATCATTAGGATATCATACATAAGGCATTATAGTATGGTAAAGATCGACCTCTAGCCTATTTAAATTTTTACTATAGAGTTCATTACCATGAACTGTTTGATTGGTTCAAAATTCAAATATCTTTGAAAAGACTGCAGCATGAAAATACATCAAAAATGCAGTTTTTGACAAAATTGATTCTACTTTAAAAACTATTTTATTTTTAAATATAAAAGACACTAGATGTAGCAATTTTCTTTAAAATGAGCTATTATACAACTCTCTATGATTTTCCAGTGCCCAGCTAGCTGAGGAGAAAAAAGCGGAAAAAAAGATGCCGTTTGTGGAGAATATCGTGGTTAAAATCAATTTTCTTGATTTTCAAGCCAATATATTTTCTTTGTTATTCATCCGGGTTGCAGCGGTAGCTAGCAACCTAGTAAGAGACGATCACGTCCAATGTTAAGAAATATAAAAACCCCTAACTCCTAAAAACAGAGTCAGATCAAAACAAAAAGTACACCATTAGAACCGCCTTGTCCGAAACCCCTATAAAGGAAACTTACCGCCCTGCGGCTTGAATAACAAAGAAAATATATTGGCTTGATAATCAAGAAAATTGACTTTAACCACGTTATTCTCCACAAACGGGATATTTTTTCTTTCTTTTCCACAGATAGCTTAGCACTGGAACATCGTAGAGAGTTTTTCAATGGCTCATTTTAAATTAAATCTCTAGATCTATCGATATTTGTACTTAATTTTTTTTTTTAATTAATTTTTTTACGAAAAACTTTATTTTTTATATACAATATTAAAAAATTACTTCATATTCTTTGGATGTAGTTAGTACATAAAGGCTAGATCATCGAATTAAAGCTGAAACTAAGTAAAGAACAATTATGCCTCCATATATTCACAGTGATCTATAAAATTTCCCATTACATCTATAAACTGTTCCACAGTTGCCGGTTCATACCTTGGAAGCTTTTCACTAAACATGCAACATTTCTTTTGGATATTACTATGAAGTTTTGCGAAAGCATCTCTAGCTGACTTTTCAACAAAATCCATTCTTTCAGAGATAATTTTAATCTTTAATTTTGAATATTTTTCGTAATCCCGGTAAAAAATTCGTAAAATTTTTTTACAGTAAAGAACGATCTCTCACCCATAGTAACTGATATATGGTGGTTCCAGGGGTAGTATCCGGGTTGCAGCGGTAGCTAGCAACCTAGTAAGAGACGATCACGTCCAATGTTAAGAAATATAAAAATCCATAGCTCCTAGAAAGGGAGTCAGATCAAAACAAAAAGTACACCATTAGAACCACCTTGTCCGAAACCCCTGTATAGTAAACTTTCTGTCCCTTGGCTTGAACAGCAAGGGAAATATATTGGCTTGAAAATCAAGAAAAGTTTATAATAAAGATCGAACTCTTCCCTATACTAACTTGCATAGGCAACTTCACTATAGTTAAGATTACAGTATTTATATTATACATCATTATAAATTATAAAAGGTTCAAATGTTCGAAGAATATATTTCCGGGTTGCAGCGGTAGCTAGCAACCTAGTAAGAGACGATCACGTCCAATGTTAAGAAATATCCGGGTTGCAGCGGTAGCTAGCAACTTAGTAAGAGACGATCACGTCCAATGTTAAGAAATATAAAAACCCATAGTTCCTAACAAAGGAGTCAGATCAAAATAAAAAGTACACCATTAGAACCGCCTTGTCCGAAACCCCTGTATAGGAAACTTTCTGTCCCTTGGCGTGAACAGCAAGGGAAATATATTGGCTTGAAAATCAAGAAAAGTGGCAGCTACTACAACATTCTGCCTAAACGGGATATTTTTTTCTTTTTTTCTCTTTTCTTTCTTTTCCACAGATAGCTTGGCACTGGAATATCGTAGAGGGTTGTTCAATAGCTCATTTTAAAGGAAATTAATTGGGTTAAAAATCTATAGTAACTAAAATAAATTATTTCTAAAAGAGAATAAATTTTTCCACCAAAAACTGCATTTTTGATGTCTTTTCACACTGCAGTCTTTCAAACATAATCGTATACCAGCGGTAAGATTTGAACCCATGCCTCCGAAGAGACTGGTGGCTAACACCAGTGCCTTGAACCACTCAGCCAGGCTGCCTCTTATAATTTGGGTTGCAGCAGTAGCTAGCAACCTAGTAAGAGATGATCAGTCCCATGCTAAGAAGTATAAAAACCCAAAACTCCTAAAAATAGAGTCAGATCAAAACAAAAGTACATCATTAGATCTACCTTGTCTGAAACCCTACTAGATAAATAATGAATGTCGTCATAGCTTTATATTAGATCTATGACGGGAATAGAAAAACACGAAATTATGTTGTGGTTTCTGAAGACGTCATGAAATAATATCATTAAGCCATGACGTCATCATGAAATAAAATCATTACGCCGTGACGTCATAATTACTACTTAAGAACTACAAAGATGAAAATGGTCTCATTCGTGAATTACATAATGGTTAGAACAAAGCAAGCTGCACGCAACTTAAAAAAACAGTACTACACAGACAACAGAGATAGTATCTTGAAAAAAGAAAAGCAAAGGTATTCAACCGACCAGGCGTATCGAGAAGTAAAAATTGAGAGAGCAAAACAAAACAGCAAGATGTGTTATCAAAATGATGAAGATTATAGACATGCAAAAATTGAGAAAGCCTAGTACAGTTAGGCTAGTACAGTTATTATATTTAAGGTCAATATATTAAAATTTTCCGCTAAAAGACGGTCATTGGAATAAAAACCCAATACATACATTTGATTTAGTTAGCTACTTGATTGTTTGAGGCTAGTTTCTTACTATTTCAAAGAAGAAAAAGCCGTAGGCTTTTTCCTGTTTGTAATCCGGGTTGCAGCGGTAGCTAGCAACCTAGTAAGAGACGATCACGTCCAATGTTAACAAATAAAAAAACCCATAGTTCCTAAAAAAGGAGTCAGATCAAATTCAAAAGTACACCATTAGAACCGCCTTGTCCGAAACCCCTGTATAGGAAACTTTCAGTCCCTTGGCTTGAACAGCAAGGGAAATATATTGGCTTGAAAATCAAGAAAAGTGGTAGCTACTACAACATTCTGCCTAAACGGGATATTTTTTTTTTTTCTTTTTTTCTTTTCCACAGATAGCTTGGCACTGGAACATCGTAGAGAGTTGTTCAATGGCTCATTTTAAAGGAAATTAATTGGGTTAAAAATCTATAGTAACTAAAATAAATTATTTCTAAAAGAGAATAAATTTTTCCACCAAAAACTGCATTTTTGATGTCTTTTATATTATAGACTTATCTAGACTTATATATATTATATATATAATATATATATATATATATATATATATATATATATATATATATATATATATATATATATATATATATATATATATATATATATATATATATATATATATATATATATATATATATATATATATATATATATATATATATATATATATATATATATATATATATATATATATATATATATATATATATATATATATATATATATATATATACATAAAGAAAGAAAAACGAGCAAAAATGGGGTTTTTATAGGCCAAATGACTATACTGAAAAAACACAAAGCGAATATTTTGAGAGGACAAACGCCTCTCTTCTTCAGCGCGAAACGAAACGATGTATCAATAAAAGCCAAAAATTAAAAGAATTAAAACCAACTACAACTAATATATATATATATATATATATATATATATATATATATATATATATATATATATATATATATATATATATATATATATATATATATATATATATATTCCATTGTTATATTAAAGAGCGCTATGCCCTATAGTAACTAGAATCAAATACATGATAATGCAACAAACACTTATGTTTTGACAAAAATATGGTTGCAGCAGTTGCTGCAACCTAGTAAGAAGCGAAGTAAAGCCCCCAGTAACCAAAAATTAAAAAATACGTTTTAAAACACTGTCTAATGAGACAAAATTACAATCTGACAGCGTTCCAAGAATGGTAACTATTTTTTTCGTTCACATAAAACTAAAAGTTTTTAACGAAAAGAAAGCTAATGATCCGTCAAAACTAGTGTCTCATCAAATATCGCTAAAGTTAATATGTAAACTGCAATTTTCATAAAGATCGATATTACATTAACTTTAAAGAATTGGTATTTACATACTATATATTAAAGACACTGCCTGTGTGTAACTCGTTGGATTTCAGAAAAGGGAAGATTCAGGTACAGGTTCACTTTTGAGAGAAAGTGAGCATTTGTCATTTGCATAAACTTAATCTGTTTGCTTTTGAATGAAAGCCAACTGCAAAAAAAGATAAAAAATAAACTTTGACTTTACTAAGCAGCTTGGTTAAAGAATAAATTCCAGTAAATGAAAAAAAGCCTCAGTTTGGAAATGTCACTTCAAAGTTATAATTGTCTCTTGGAACCAAAATTCTTTTGGGCTCAACTTCTAAAGTGCGTATCTTTTGTGCTATATTTTCGTAGAAAAGAAATTCAACATTTTATTTTATTTTAGATTTTAGTTCATTATTTAAACTGCAAAAATATTTATGGTGTTTGAGCAACAATTTTATTTTTTATTTCCACTAGAAAAATACCTGAAAATTTTTAAATCAGTTTTTTATGTAGGTTCTTGCAACTCTATGCGCGACTTTAACTTATCATTGTACGATTGACATCATCTAATAGACTAACAACAATGAGATTGTTATTATTTACATTGATTTCCATAAAATTGGTATTTGCCGTATTTTATGACGACAATGCGAAGTTCTGCAATAAATATTTGAATAGTAATCATAATTATTTTACTAGATTAGCATTTAAGATCGATCGTTACCACACAGTGTTTTGAACTCAAATCCTTCTTAGCACAATGACAAGTTCATCTCCACAGGACCGTGGTAATCCGGGTTGCAGCGGTAGCTAGCAACCTAGTAAGAGACGATCACCTCCAATGTTAAGAAATATAAAACCCCCCAACTCCTAAAAAAAGAGTCAGATCAAAACAAAAAGTACACCATTAGAACCGCCTTATCCGAATCCTCTATAAAGGAAACTTACCGCCCTTTGGCTTGAATAACAAAGAAAATATATTGGCTTGAAAATCAAGAAAATTGACTTTTACCACGTTATTCTCCACAAACGGGATATTTTTTTTCTTTCCGCTTTTTCTTTCTGCTCAGCTAGCTGGGCACTGGAAAATCATAGAGAGCTGTATAATAGCTCATTTTAAAGGAAATTGCAACATCTAGTCACTTTTGTATTTAAAAATAAAATACTTTTTAAAGTAGAATCAATTTTGTCAAAAAAATTGCATTTTTGATGTATTTTCATACTGCAGTCTTTTCAAAGATATTTGAATTTTGAAGCAATAAAACAGTCCATGTAATGAACTCTATAGTAATAATAGCTACTTGTCTCAATAGTAACCGAAACTCCTGGAACCAAAATTTTCTTTTTTGGCTTAATCGCTAAAATTATTATGTAAACTGCAAAAATATTTATGATGCCTAATCAGTAATAGTAATTTTTTAATTTAAACAACAAAAATACATGAAAATTCTAAAATTAGTTTTGCTTTTTGTCTCCTGGAAGAAATTTTTTTTTCATCTCAGTTCAAATTTATTATTGTATCCTGTAACCCGTAAAGTACATATCTCCATATTATTGTCTCATAATTGCAATTATTTTAGTATTTAGTCCAGAATCACTAAACTTATTATTTAAACTGCAAAAATATTTATGGTGTCTAACCAATAATACTAATTTTGTAATTCAAACAAGATAAATACCTGAAAATTTTAAAATTAGTTTTGTTTTATGCTAGGTTTTAGATACTCGACACGGGATTTTGTGTGCTTAATAATTTTAAATCTTGAAAAAATATGGTCTCACGCGAGTGGAAAAAAGAAAGAATAACCAAAAACAATATCAAAATAGAACAATCCAAATTTCTACTAATAGAAAACTTTACTACACAAAAAATAAAGCTAACATCCTGAAATATAAGAAAAGTTTATTTAAAAGAGATAAAAATGCCACCAAACGCAATAAAGCTCGAGCACGCGTAAGGATTGCTACTAAGATGTCTTGTGATCCAGGATTTAAGAAAATGAAATATGACAGAGCAAAACAGAGGTATCTTACGGATCAGGGGTATCGAGAAGGGAAAATTGAGACAGCGAAACAAAAGAGCAAGGAACGGTATGATAACGATATAGATTACCGAAACAAACATAAGAAAAAAGTTGCTACCAGAATAATGGGTAGATACTGGGGTGACAAAAGCTATAATGAAAAAATTAAATTCTCTGCGAGAGTTGTACCGAAGAACGCATAAGGACAAAGGGAAAAATTACATTCAGAAATACAAGAAGATGGCAAAAATGCAGGCTGATCTTTGTAAATTGAGAAACATTTTACGCATGTTTTATCGGGATCACGAAAAGTATTCGAAATTACAGATTAAAATTCTCTTTGAAAGAGCGGATGCTGTTGAAAAGTCGGCTAGAAATGCTTTGGCAAAGCTTCATGGCAATATCCAAAAGAAATGTTGTCAGTTTAACGAAAAGCTTCCAAGGTATGGATTGGCAACTGCGGAACAGTTTATAGATGCAATGGAAAATGTTCGACAACACAGTGAATATACGGAGGCGTACTTCTTAGAAAATTCGTATATTAATTTTGGAAGGAGCAATTGCAGTTTATGTAGCAGCAATAAAAATATATATACAAGCATACCTATCAACAGCGAAGGAAAAGCAATGTTTTTCAATTATGGCGAAAACGAGCCTGTTAGGGTTATTAGTAAATGTGTTTGTAAGACTAATGATTTAGAACAAATTCCTGGAACACCGACTCAAGAAAAAAGCATTTCTAACTGTGTTTTAAACAGTTCGTTTAGTTCTACTGAATATTTGGCAAAAAATTCTCTGTGTAGTAGAACACACTGTCCTGAAAAGTACGAGACAACTATTGAAAAATGCTCTAAAACTAGATCTGACAAGGAAATTATGATGGCTGAAGTCACCTATAACAATCTGAGTAAAAATTCAAAACCAAAAATTGGGCAGCAGGTTACTTGGCAATGTCACCCTGATATCTGCAAGCTCTATCCGACGGATATTGAATTATGTCAAATTCTTTTTGATATCCTTGAAAACAATATAGCATTAAAATTTTCAACTGACAAAGTGGTTAATTTCTACCTTGGCGGCTTGGATTATTGTGAAATCAATTACAGGGACACAAGAAAGCATGGGCATTCGTTATACTGTAGCCCAAATGAGGGATGTCAGAGCTATTTGCGTTCTCTAAGGGCACTAGCTCCACATTTTCCTGTCTTGAACTGTTTCATTAATAGCGTATATAAGGCAGTATCAAAATGTAAGATTATACAACATATTAATCTACTAAAAGTCGAGGGCTCGTACAAGGAACTAAGTCATCACATAGAAGAAGTGTCAAGTAGACTCTGTCGTAATAATAGTCAAGACTTCATTTACGGTGATGGCAATATTAGAGTTTCTGTGGATGAAAATACAATAATAAAATTATTTGGTGAGAGCCTTGATAAGGTAGCTAACATTAGGGATGTATACCCCACAATGCATTGTGACAGTTGTGAGCAGATAAAGACAAAATACCAATTGAAGAGTCTAAGATCCCTTTCAAATAAGAAAGGTTTTGATGTAATGATGGCCACGATTTTAGAACACCTACAACAGGACATACCCAAAGATGACAGAGAAGAACTAATTCAATGTACAGGTTGGAAAGAGGATGTCATAGATTCATTCTTTGTCTGTGATTACTGTGCTGGGAAAATGTTGAAAAGTCAGGAGAATGTCCGATCAGTATTAAATAACCTTCATATAGACTGTACACCGGAATGTATAAAGTGTTTAAATAATTTTGAAATGGCAATGATTCGATTTGTAATGCCTTGTCTTACGATCGTCAGATTAGGGCAAGTAACTGCATTGAAGAGACATAGAACAGAACTTGTTGACGCTCTTAAGGGGAGAATAGTATATCTACCTGTTGATGTGCAAGCAAATGCAGATATTCAGCCTGAAAAACTTCTTAACATTGATAGTTTTGTAGTCATTGTCAATGGTCAGCCTACTTACAACAAGAATGTTTGGACTGCACTAATAGATCTGAGAAAAGTCCATGAAGCACTGTTGTGGTTAAGAGAGAACAACAGTCTCTATAAAACAATACATGCATACACCCTAGAAGATTTAAAAAAAATACTTTAAGCCCGTCTTGCTGAAAAAGCGGTTGGTATTGATAATTTACCTGAAATACCGGAAGCTGCAATCCTTCAGAAACTGACAGAAAGTGCAAAATCTACATTGGTTGAACATTTTTCTGTCCAGCCTCTCAATTCAGCGGTTCCAAAAGACTTCATTGAAGATTTTAAGCAAATGAAAGATCTTGGTACTGACCAATTTCAAATCAAGAAACTAAAAGGTGAGAGCGAAGACTTATTTCAGGAAGAACTTGATCTAAAAGTGTTTCCAAATCTTTTCCCGAAAGGCAAATATGGCTTGCGTGACAAGGCAAGACCATTTCGGATTAGGAATGCAGAATATTTTAAATCAAGGCTTCTTAGCAGACATACTAAGTTTCGTCTTGACATATAATAAAGATCAAACTCTTCCCTATACTAACTTGCATACGAAACTTCACTATAGTTAAGATTACAGTATTTATATTTTTACATTAAAAGACGATCACTGAAATAACAAACCATTCCATACATTGGACTAAGTTAGCTACTTGATTGTTTGAGTTTCATCTTTTACTATTTAAAAGAAGAAAAAGCCGAAGGCTTTTTCCTGTTTGTATTTATAGTTAAAAAAACGAACTCAAGTCCAAAGAAACTGAACACTGTGGTTCATTCATATTATCTTTATTATTTTAGCTAGAATGTAAATAAACAAGTTTCTTTTTTAAATTTTAAATTGAAAAGATAGTGCTTTTATTTCAACTTATTAAAAGTTCTCCCCAACGGGGAATCGAACCCCCTTCTTCCAGGTAACAAGTGGGCATACTTACCATTAGACTATCAAAGACTTATAAAATAAAAGTTACATATAAGATATGATAATAATTTTTTAATCCGGGTTACATAAAGGCTCGATCATCGAATTTTTACATTAAAGAATAAAGGACGATTATTAGAAAAGCACACCATTACATATATTGGACTGAGTTAGTTTTTCAGTTTAGAATCGCTAAATATAATAAAGATCAAACTCTTCCCTATACTAACTTGCATACGCAACTTCAATATAGTTAAGATTAAAGTATTTATATTTTTACATTAAAAGACGATCACTGAAATAACAAACCATTCCATACATTGGACTTAGTTAGCTACTTGATTGTTTGAGTTTCGTCTCTTACTATTTAAAAGAAGAAAAAGCCGTAGGCTTTTTCCTGTTTGTATTTATAGTTAAAAAATGAACTCAAGTCCAAAGAAACTGAACACTGTGGTTCATTCATCCGGGTTGCAGCGGTAGCTAGCAACCTAGTAAGAGACGATCACGTCCAATGTTAAGAAATATAAAAACCCATAGTTCCTAACAAAGGAGTCAGATCAAATTCAAAAATACACCATTAGAACCGCCTTGTCCGAAACCCCTGTATAGGAAACTTTTATAATAAAGAACGACCTCTTACCTATACTAAATTTTATACGCCACTTAATTATAGTATAGGTTAGTAATTCAACAGATAGCATGGCACTGGAACATTGTAGAGAGTTGTTCAATGGCTCATTATCCGGGTTGCAGCGGTAGCTAGCAACCTAGTAAGAGACGATTATAATAAAGAACGAATATTGTGTACTAATAACCATATATGACTTAATTAGCGACGTGACGTAAAAATTGAAAAAATTAATTTTTATTTTATTTTCGTTTTTAGTTCAGAATCGCTAAAGTTATAAACTGAAAAAATATTTATGGTGTCTGAACAATAGTTTTAATCTTTTAATTTAGACTAGAAAAATACCTGAAATTACAATAAGGAACGAACTTTAACCCATAGTAACTTAAGTATTAAATCAAACGGTTCGTTGTCATAGTAAAGAGCTGTGTAATGGCTCATTTTAAAGGAAACTGCTGTATATAGAAACCTTTTGTAATTAAAAAAATTAATTATTATTATAAAACAAATTATTACGATGTGGTAAAGAACTAACTCTAGGCGATAGCAACTAATTTAATTTTGAAAAGAAACAATTACAGCAGAAACCTAAATGGTAGTATAAGTAAGCTACAGTTAATAACGACCGTCCACCAGAATTTGAACTCGGATCGCAGGATTCAAAGTCTTAAGTGCTAACCACTACACCAAGAAATGTTCATATAACAAAGAATTTTAACAGTATATGATAACTTAAAGACCAAACTCTATCCATCAGTATTGTCTATCAGATCGTTTTAACGAACTTTATAGCAATTTTATACATTAAAAGACGATCATTGGAATAAGAAATTATTGCATACATTAGACTTAGTTAGCTACTTGATCGTTTGAGGTTCGTCTCTTACTATTTCAAAGAAGAAAAAGCCGTAGGCTTTTTCCTGTTTGTAATATCCGGGTTGCAGCGGTAGCTAGCAACCTAGTAAGATACGATCACGTCAAATGTTAAGAAATATAAAAACCCATAGTTACAATAATTACAATAAAGAGCGTGTATGGGCGTGAGGAGTGGTTATATCATCATAGTAGTAGCTATAGCTGCAATCTAGTAAAAGTCCAATTGCCAAAGCCAAAAGCGGTGGCGTAATCTTGTGAAAGTTCAGGGTTACAGCGGTAGCTAGCAACCTAGTAAGAGACGTTCACATCCCGTAGTAAAAACAAAATAGCCCATAACTCCTAAAACTACAGTCAGATCAAAAAAGAAGTCCAAAATTAGAATTGCTTTTTCCAACACCCTTATTTAGGAAAAGAACAGCCCTTGGCTTGAATAACAAGGAAAATATATTGGTTTGAAAATCAAGAAAGTGGCTGTAACCACGATATTCGGCATCTAGAGCATCTTCTTTTCTGTTATTTTTTCACCCAGATAGCTGGGCACTGGAAAATCATAAGGAGCTGTTTAATAGCTCATCTTAAAAGAAATTGCTACTTTTAGTACCTTTTGTAATTAAAAAACAAAAAGTTTTTAAAATAGCATAATAAAGATCGAACTCTTCCCTATACTAACTTGCATACGCAACTTCACTATAGTTAAGATTACAGTATTTATATTATACATCATTATAGATTATAAAAGGTTCAAATGTTCGAAGATTATAGAGTTAAAAATTTTCCCACATCACAATAAGAGACGATCACGTCCAATGCTAACATAACAATAAAGAACGAACTCTAATTAAATTTTGTTATTATCCGGGTTGCAGCGGTAGCTAGCAACCTAGTAAGAGACGATCACGTCCAATGTTAAGAAATATAAAAACCCATAGTTCCTAACAAAGGAGTCAGATCAAAACAAAAAGTACACCATTAGAATCGCCTTGTCCGAAACCCCTGTATAGGAAACTTTCTGTCCCTTGGCTTGAACAGCAAGGGAAATATATTGGCTTGAAAATCAAGCAAATTGACTTTTACCATGTTATTCTCCCCAAACGGGATATTTTTTTCTTTTTTCTTTCTTTTCCAGAGATAGCTTGGCACTGGAACATCGTAGAGGGTTGTTCAATAGCTCATTTTAAAGGAAATTAATTGGGTTAAAAACCTTTTGTAACTAAAATAAATTATTTCTAAAAGAGAATAAATTTTTCCAATAAAAACTGTATTTTTGATGCAGTGACGTCATAATTACTATATAAGAAACGTCAAAACTGTAAATGGTCTCATTCATGAATATCACAATAAGAGACGATCACGTCCAATGCTAACATCCGGGTTGTAGCGGTAGCTAGCAATCCGGGTTGCAGCGGTAGCTAGCAACCTAGTAAGAGACGATCACGTCCAATGTTAAGAAATTTTAAAAACCCATAGTTCCTAACAGAGGAGTCAGATCAAAACAAAAAGTACACAATTAGAACCGCCTTGTCCGAAACCCCTGTATAGGAAACTTTCTGTCCCTTGGCTTGAACAGCAAGGGAAATATATTGGCTTGAAAATCAAGCAAATTGACTTTTACCACGTTATTCTCCCCAAACGGGATATTTTTTCTTTTTTCTTTCTTTTCCAGAGATAGCTTGGCACTGGAACATCGTAGAGGGTTGTTCAATAGCTCATTTTAAAGTAAATTAATTGGGTTAAAAACCTTTTGTAACTAAAATAAATTATTTCTAAAAGAGAATAAATTTTTCCACCAAAAACTGCATTTTCGATGTCTTTTCACACTCCAGTCTTTCAAACATTATACCAGCAGTAAGATTTGAACCCACGCCTCCGAAGAGACTGGTGGCTAACACCAGTGCCTTGGACCACTCGGCCAGGCTGCCTCTCATAAATAAATATATATGTGAATTTGGGTTGCAGCAGTAGCTAGCAACCTAGTAAGAGATGATCAGTCCAATGCTAAGAAATATAACAAAACTCCTAAAAATAGAGTCAGATCAAAACAAAAGTACATCATTAGAATTACCTTGTCTGAAACCCTACTAGATAAATAATGAATGTCATCATAGTTTTATATTAGAGCTATGACGTGAATAGAAAAACATGAAATTATATTGTTGTTTCTGAAGACGTCATGAAATAATATCATTGCTCTATGACGTCAACAAAATCATTACGCTGTGACGTCATAATTACTACTTAAGAACTACAAAGATGAAAATGTTCTCATTCATAATTACATAATGGTTTCAATCAAGCAAGTCGCACGCAAGTTGAAAAAACAGTACTACACAAACAACAGAGATAGTATCTTGAAAAGAGAAAAGCAAAAATATTCAACCGACCAGGCGCATCGAGAAGTAAAAATTGAGAGAGCAAAACAAAACAGCAAGATGTGTTATCACAATGATGAAGATTATAGACATGCAAAAATTGAGACAGCCAAACAAAAGATCAAGGAGAGTTATCACAATGATGAAGATTACCGCATCAAATATAAGAAAAACCAAAAGCAAAGGTATTCAACCGTCCAGGTGTATCGAGAAGCAAAAATTGAGACAGCCAAACAAAAGATCAAGGAGCGTTACTGGGGTGACAAAATCTATAATGAAAAAATTAAATTCTCTGCGAGGTTGTACCGAAGAACGCATAAGGACAGAGGGAAAAATTACATTCAGAAATACAAGAAGATGGCAAAAATGCAGGCTGATCTTTGTAAATTGAGAAACATTTTACGCATGTTTTATCGGAATCAAGAAAAGTATTCAAAATTACAGATTAAAATTCTCTTTGAAAGAGCGGATGCTGTTGAAAAGTCGGCTAGAAATTCTTTGGCAAAGCTTCATAGTAATATCCAAAAGAAATGATGTCAGTTTAACGAAAAGCTTCCAAGGTATGGATTGGCAACTGCGGAACAGTTTATAGATGCACTGGAAAATGTTCGACAACACAGTGAATATACGGAGGCGTACTTCTTAGAAAATTCGTATATTAATTTTGGAAGGAGCAATTGCAGTTTATGTAGCAGCAATAAAAATATATATACAAGCATACCTATCAACAGCGAAGGAAAAGCAATGTTTTTCAATTATGGCGAAAACGAGCCTGTTAGGGTTATTAGTAAATGTGTTTGTAAGACTAATGATTTAGAACAAATTCCTGGAACACCGACTCAAGAAAAAAGCATTTCTAACTGTGTTTTAAACAGTTCGTTTAGTTCTACTGAATATTTGGCAAAAAATTCTCTGTGTAGTAGAACAAACTGTCCTGAAAAGTACGAGACAACTATTGAAAAATGCTCTAGAACTAGATCTGACAAGGAAATTATGATGGCTGAAGTCACCTATAACAATCCGAGTAAACATTCAAAACCAAAAATTGGGCAGCAGGTTACTTGGCAATGTCACCCTGATATCTGCAAGCTCTATCCGATGGATATTGAATTATGTCAAATTCTTTTTGATATCCTTGAAAATAATATAGCATTAAAATTTTCAACTGACAAAGTGGTTAACTTCTACCTTGGCGGCTTGGATTATTGTGAAATCAATTACAGGGACACAAGAAAGCATGGGCATTCGTTATACTGTAGCCCAAATGAGGGATGTCAGAGCTATTTGCGTTCTCTAACGGCACTAGCTCCACATTTTCCTGTCTTGAACTGTTTCATCAATAGCGTATATAAGGCAGTATCAAAATGTAAGATTATACAACATATTAATCTACTAAAAGTCGAGGGTTCGTACAAGGAACTAAGTCATTACATAGAAGAAGTGTCAAGTAGACTCTGTCGTAATAATAGTCAAGACTTCATTTACGGTGATAGCAATATTAGAGTTTTTGTGGATGAAAATACAATAATAAAATTATTTGGTGAGAGCCTTGATAAGGTAGCTAACAACAGGGATGTATACCCCACAATGCATTGTGACAGTTGTGAGCAGATAAAGACAAAATACCAATTGAAGAGTCTAAGATCCCTTTGAAATAGGAAAGGTTTTGATGTAATGATGGCGACGATTTTAGAACACCTACAACAGGACATACCCAAAGATGACAGAGAACAACTAATTCAATGTACAGGTTGCAAAGAGGATGTCATAGATTCATTCTTTGTCTGTGATTACTGTGCTGGGAAAATGTTGAAAAGTCAGGAGAATGTCCGATCAGTATTAAATAACCTTCATATAGACTGTACACCGGGATGTATAAAGTGTTTAAATAATTTTGAAATGGCAATGATTCGATTTGTAATGCCTTGTCTTACGCTCGTCAGATTAGGGCAAGGAACTGCATTGAAGAGACCTAGAACAGAACTTGTTGACGCTCTTAAGGGTAGAATAATATATCTACCTGTTGATGTGCAAGCAAATGCAGATATTCAGCCTGAAAAACTTCTTAACATTGATAGTTTTGTAGTCATTGTCAATGGTCAGCCTACTTACAACAAAAATGTTTGGACTGCACTAATAGATCTGAGAAAAGTCCATGAAGCACTGTTGTGGTTAAGAGAGAACAACAGTCTCTATAAAACAATACATGCATACACCCTAGAAGATTTAAATAAAATACTTGAAGCACGTCTTGCTGAAAAAGCGGTTGGTGTTGATAATTTACCTGAAATACCGGAAGCTGCAATCCTTCAGAAACTGACAGAAAGCGCAAAATCTACATTGGTTGAATATTTTTCTGTCTAGCCTCTCAATTCAGCGGTACCAAAAGACTTCATTGAAGATTTTAAGCAGATGAAAGATCTTGGTACTGACCAATTTCAAATCAAGAAACTAAAAGGTGAGAGCGAAGACTTATTTCAGGAAGAACTTGATCTAAAAGTGTTTCCAAATCTTTTCCCGAAAGGCAAATATGGCTTGCGTGACAAGGCAAGACCATTTCGGATTAGGAATGCAGAATATTTTAAATCAAGGCTTCTTAGCAGACATACTAAGTTTCGTCTTGACAAACAGTTTCTTTTTCACAGCTTCCAATTGCAAGAATTCTCTTACATGTGTAATAGCGTCGGTCATATGTTGCAGATTAGGAAACCAAATCAAAATGCTAGTCAATTTATTGACAGGCTTCATGCCCGTTATGGAGAGATGGACGCGACTTTGTTTTCCGTTCAATCAAAAATCAGAGGATCTCAGCAGTATTTTCAATCTCTTTCCTATAAAGTAAAGTCAATGATTGAGCAATTGGGTCCACCGACTTTGTTTCTGACAGTTTCATGTGCTGAGTGGTACTCTCCTGAATTTATTGAATATTTACAGACTGTCCATAAGAACTTACCTGGTGTGGCAAAAATGACCCCAGCAGAGTTGACGTGTCTAGATCCAATTGCAGTTTCCATGCACTTTGACAAAAAATGGACACCTATATTTAATAAGCTAATTTGTTCAAAGACAAATCCTTTGTTTGGTAAAATTAAGGATCATTTCTGGCGTATCGAGTATCAGAAAGGAGGTGCGCCTCATGTACACTGTGTGTTGTGGATTGAAGATGCTCCTATTATTGGAAAATCAACAGCGTCTGAAGTGATTAAGTATATCAATAGTATTATAACTTGTGAAATACCAAATAGATTGACTAGTCCAACTCTTCACAAACTGGTCAAAGACCATCAAGTGCACCGCTGTAATAAATACTGTCAAAGAAAGTATAAGAGAAAAAGAGGAAGGTGGGTTACGTATTGTAAGTTTGGCTTTCCTCGTCCTACAAAGGAACGAACAGAATTATATGACATCCTTTACTGCTTGGCTCATGGTGCAGACCGTAAAAAGCCAAGAAAAAGAATATATCATCTGCTTCGAAGAGATGACGAGCGTTATATAAATGACTATTCTCCTGCGTTACTTATTGCTAATCAAGCAAACATTGATGTTCAATATATTGGCCATTTGGGCTCTAAATTACCGTATTACATTACCGATTACATGACAAAAGCAGAGAGTGTCGAAATAGAAGCAATGTGGGAGGAAGTAAACAATGCATGCAAAAGTCTTGGTCAACGAACTATGTCCTACTTGTTGAAGTCCATAAAAACCCGTCAAGTTGGAGCAGTTGAAGCTGCTGATAGGCTTCTTGGTACTAAATTGTATAGTATTTCTAGGCAATTTAGATATATTGACCTTGCGAAAAAGAGCGAGGTAAAGAGGACACTGAGAAGTTATGAGGAGCTTGAAAAGCTTGCTAAAAACGATCCACAGAGTAGTGATCTGTACATTGCCCACTGGGTTATTGATATATACCCTAAAAGACCGGAACATATGGAAAATATCAGTCTTTTTCAGTTATTGTCTTGGTATGAACGGGAGCGTAATGGTACTGATGATAATATGATGTTAACTGACGGGTCCTTCTACCTCAGAAAAAGGCTTTTTAAACCGTATATCATACAGCACAGAAAGGTAAACCCATTTGAAACTGACGAGAAGAAAAATGCTTATTATGGAGATCTTTTAAAATTGTTTAAACCTTGGAGAAATGAAAATGAACTAGTAGTCAGTGGAAATAGCAACTGCGAAACCTACTGTGTTGAAAGTGTAAACTCTCCCGACATGGTAGCTTACCATGAAAAATTTGTTGTTAAGAGGAAAAGCGATATAGAATTTGAAGAAAGGGTCCGAGAACGTGCAAAAGAAATTCTGAAGGCAGAAAATATTGATGAAAACATTGAAGATGACCCAGAAAATTCAATTCAGGGAGGAGTCATTGACAGAGCAGTAGATGCTATGGAGGATTTGTTAGACACAAACAAACAGATTTTAAATGGTGACACCGAAGAATGGTTGAAAAATGATTATGAGTCGCTCAATATTGATCAAAAGAGAGTTGTTGACAAAATTTTAGACTCAGTTACCAAGCGCAATGGTGCAACATCTTTGAAGTTGATTGTATCTGGATGTGGGGGTACAGGAAAATCTAGGGTTATCAGTGTCGTGAGAAGACTACTTTGCAACAAGTTCAAGAATGAAGATTGTCCCGTTGTAGTTATGGCACCTACTGGTATTGCTGCACATAGCATAAATGGTTTAACAATACATAGTTGTTTAAGTTTAGCTATTGATCAGGAAAACACCACAAAATACACACCTGTCTCCACTGAAAAACTTCTCACTTTGAGAAAGACACTTAAGGAGACAAGAGTTTTTATTATTGATGAAATTAGTATGGTGTCGTCTCTTCTTTTAACCTACATTCATTTAAGACTATCAGAAATATTGGCAGTTGATTTGCCAATGGGTAATGCTAACTGCGTATTTTTGGGAGATTTCCTTCAATTAAGACCAGTAAGTGGTAATCCTCCTTATATACCTCTCACACGACTAGAAGTAAAAAACAGGATCGGATCAGTTGGTACTTTTAACCTCTGGCATCTATTTGAGTATGAGGAACTAAGCATAAATGTGAGACAAAAGATGGATAAGAGTTATGCTAATACACTTTCTGAAATTAGACAAGGGTGTTACACTGGTGAAAATTTGAATAGTCTTTACAAGAGAAAAATTGGGACCTCCTACAGAGCTTCAAATAACGAAATAATAGATCTTTACTCAAAATTGTGTGAAGAGGGATATAGACCTGTCATTCTTATGCCCACCAATGAAATTTGTATGGTAGTTAACGATTTACTTCTTAAAAAAAGCTGCTCAGACTACGTTAAACTTTCTGCAGTTGATCGACTCTCTTCAGTTGTTGACGACAAACGAATCGAACAGAAAGCAGCAAACACTGTTTTAAACTTTGGCAACGACAAAAAAAGAACAGCCGGTTCTTTCAGGAGCTTGTTACTTGCAGTAGGTGCACGTGTAATGCTCCAAAGAAATATTTGTGTTGCTAAGGGGCTAGTAAATGGATCAATGGGAACAGTAACAAGCTTCAAGTTGCTAACAAACGGAGAAATAATTGGAGTTCTTGTAAAATTTGATGGACTGGAACTTCCGGTTGAAATTGGCAGAGAAACCGTGCGCTTTGAAGTTTTGAAGCAAGTCTTTTTTACGCGAAGACAGTTTCCCCTTCAACTGGCCTTAGCCATTACAATACACAATTCCCAAGGACTAAGTTTACAGTGTGCAATTGTTGACGCAGGTAATCGTTGCTTCTGTCCAGGTATGTTGTACGTTGCTCTTTCCTGTGTGACCCCTAGTGCAGGTTTATATCTAGTAGAATTTGATAAGACAAAGATTAATTGCGATGTTGATGCTTTAATTGAGTACAACCGTTTGAGACAAATTTATAGAACAGATCTTCCATTGTTTGATTTCCCAGAAAGGCAACTCAGAGGTACACCAGATGAAGTATGTATAACAAATGAAGTAAACTCTAAAGGACAACAGACTAAAAGAAAAAAAATTTCCATTGCTGGAGGTACTAGAAAAAGAATGAGAATCCCTTCAGTTGAAGAACTCTTATTAATAGAAATTTATCCCAAAAATAAGAAAAGGATAACTAGTGTCGGACCGGTGGTGTCAACAAAAGAGAAAAAATTAAATATTAATGCGAAACTTGATCACAATGATATATTTCGTGTCATTCAACCGGCCCAAGATCGTCAAGAACAACACAAAAATGCTAATAATGCAAATGCACCAGCAAGTGCATATGTCACTCTTGATAGTAATAGAAAGGTATCAAGAATTATACATGCTGACTGGAATCAAGCAGAAACTAACATATTTTTATCTGGATACGCTGGCAGCCAATGCTTTGCCATGGTACTCGCAAATATTGTCCGAGCTGCTATTATACCTCCAAGGCAATGGAATAAAAATATTCTGAACAGAAACATGATTGAAGGGGATACAATTTATGCTCTCATACGTGAAAATAATAATAATAGAAATCCAAGAGTTTTTCCGATTCCTCCTAGTGGCTATTTGGTATTGAAAAATTTAGATGTCATCAAGGACAACTTTCTAATGTATGACGCAGTATTTTCCCAAAATTATGACGATAATTGGTTGTGCGGCGGAAGCTTATTGGATTCTATAAATAATGGAGAATAAGGCATTACATTATTGGCTGCTTTAAAAAAATTATTTAGAGAACATAATGCTGGAATAATAGTTGCATACTCTAAATCACTGGGTCTTATGCATTATGATGAAAAATAATATTTTACAGATTCTCACTCATGCGGACCCAGAGGAGCACCATTGCAAAATGATAATGGAAAAGCATGTGTCATAGAATGCGACACGATTGAAGAATTATATCGCATTACTCGAAGAGTCTTCAAAGCTAAAAATGAACAATTTACTATTCATTATATTGACGTTACAGTAAGTACATTAAATCCGGGTTGCAGCGGTAGCTAGCAACCTAGTAAGAGACGATCACGTCCAATGTTAAGAAATATAAAAACCCATAGTTCCTAACAGAGCAGTCAGATCAAAACAAAAAGTACACCATTAGAACCGCCTTGTCCGAAACCCCTGTATAGGAAACTTTCTGTCCCTTGGCTTGAACAGCAAGGGAAATATATTGGCTTGAAATTTACAATTTATAATAAAGATCGAACTCTTCCCTATACTAACTTGCATAGGCAACTTCACTATAGTTAAGATTACAGTATTTATATTATACATCATTATAAATTATAAAAGGTTCAAATTGTTCGAAGATTATAGAGTTAAAAATTTTACACACCGGGAATCGAACCCGGGCCTGTTGATTGAAAGTTAACTATCCTAGCCACTAGACCATATGGGACCATAAAGAAGTATGATTTAATTATAATAAAGAACGACCTCTTACCTATGCTAAATATTATACGCCACTTAATTATAGTATAGGTTATCCGGGTTGCTACAGTAAAGAACGATCTCTCATCCATAGTAACTGATAAATGGTGGTTCCAGGGTTAGTACACTTGAGGTTCGTCTCTTACTATTTAAAAGAAGAAAAAGCCATAGGCTTTTTCCTGTTTGTAATGATATAGCATAAAAGAAAACCCAAGTGGTAACTGATTACAGTAAAGAACGATCTCTCGCTCAAAGTAACTGATTTGTCAATTAGTTACATTAAAGAACGACATTAGGAGATCATACATAAGAGATCGATACTGTAAATTAGAATTTTGTAAGTATCATCGGTATCAGGTTTTTATTGATAGCGGAATTACAAACTAAAAGAAATCGACCCCGGATGGCTTTGAACCACCAATAAAACCATTCCATACATTGCACTTAGTTAGTTACTGGATTGTTTGAGTTTTGTCTCTTACTATTTAAAAGAAGAAAAAGCCGTAGGCTTTTTCCTGTTTCTATTTATAGTTGAAAAACGAACTCAAGCCCAAAGAAACCGAACCCTGTGGTTCATTCATAGTATCTTCATTATTTTTGCTAGGATGTAAATAAACGAGTTTCTTTTTATAATAAAGATCAAACTCTTCCCTATACTAACTTGCATACGCAACTTTACTATAGTTAAGATTACAGTATTTATATTTTTTTTTACATTAAAAGATTATAATAAAGAACGACCTCTTGCCTATACTAAATTTTATACGCCACTTAATTATAGTATAGGTTAGTAATTCAACAGATAGCATGGCACTGGAACATCGTAGAGAGTTGTTCAATTGCTCATTTTAAAGGAAATTAATTGGGTTAAAAACCTTTTGTAATTAAAACAAATTATTTTTATTACATTAAGAAATTTTAATTATGTTCCTTAAGAAATCATCATAAGTAAAAATTTCCCGTACGGAAATTGAACTCAAGCCTGCTGGGTGACAGCTATCCCAACCTCTAGACCATATAGGATATATTAAAATATCCGATTAATGAAGTTTATGTTAAAGAACAAATTATAAACATAATTAGCTGCCTGATTATTTGAGGATCGTCTCTTACTATTCCAAAGAAGAAAAAGCCGTAGGCTTTTTCCTGTTTGTAATTTATTTTATAATAAAGGATGAACTTCAGGCTTTACTAACTGAAAAGTTTAGTATTTTTATATAGTAAAGAACGAGCTCTAAATGATAGTTGTAGCTATAGCTGCAATCAAGTGAAAGACAAACCGAAGCATATAGTAACTAATCCGGGTTGCAGCGGTAGCTAGCAATCCGGGTTGCAGCGGTAGCTAGCAACCTAGTAAGAGACGATCACGTCCAATGTTAAGAAATATAAAAACCCATAGTTCTTAAAAAAAGAGTCAGATCAAAACAAAAAGTACACCATTAGAACCGCCTTGTCCGAAACCCCTGCATAGTAAAATTTCTGTCCCTTGGCTTGAACAGCAAGGGAAATATATTGGCTTGAAAATCAAGAAAAGTGGCAGCTACTACAACATTCTGCCTAAACGGGATATTTTTTTATTTTTTTGTTTTTTTTTTTCTTTTGTATCCAGAGATAGCTTGGCACTGGAACATCGTAGAGGGTTGTTCAATAGCTCATTTTAAAGGAAATTAATTGGGTTAAAAATCTATATTAACTAAAATAAATTATTTCTAAAAGAGAATAAATTTTTCCACCAAAAACTGCATTTTGATGTCTTTTTACAATAAGGAACGAACTCTTCCCTCTATTATCTTACGTAGACAGCTTAACTACAGCATAGGCTTGTACATTTGTATTTAAAAAGTCAAGACATTTTTTACAGTAAAGAACGATCTCTCTCCCATACTAACTGATATATGGTGGTTCCAGGTGTATCCGGGTTGCAGCGGTAGCTAGCAACCTAGTAAGAGACGATCACGTCCAATGTTAAGTTATAATAAAGAACGAATATTTTACCGATTATCTACTAATTATGATAAAGAACGAACGCTAGCTCATAGTAACTGTATCCAGGTTGCAGTGGTAGCTAGGATTATAATAAAGAACGACCTCTTGCCTATACTAAATTTTATACGCCACTTAATTATAGTATAGGTTAGTAATTCAACAGATAGCATGGCACTGGAACATCGTAGAAAGTTGTTCAATGGCTCATTTTAAAGGAAATTAATTGGGTTAAAAACCTTTTGTAATTAAAACAAATTATTTTTATTACATTAAGAAATTTTAATTATGTTTATAATAAAGAACGACCTTTTGCCTATGCTAAATTTTGTACGACACTTAATTATAGTATAGGTTATCCGGGTTGCAGTGGTAGCTAGCAATCCGGGTTGCAGCGGTAGCTAGCAACCTAGTAAGAGACGATCACGTCCAATGTTAAGAAATATAAAAACCCATAGTTCCTAACAAATGAGTCAGATCAAAACAAAAAGTACACCATTAGAACCGCCTTGTCCGAAACCCCTGTATAGGAAACTTTCTTTCCCTTGGCTTGAACAGCAAGGGAAATATATTGTCTTGAAAATTAAGAAAATTGACTTTAACCACGTTATTCACCCCAAACGGAATATTTTTTTTCTTTTTTCTTTTTTTTTTATTCTTTTCCACAGATAGCTTGGCACTGGAACATCGTAAAGGGTTGTTTAATAGCTCATTTTAAAGGAAATTAATTGGGTTAAAAACCTTTTGTAACTAAAATAAATTATTTCTAAAAGAGAATAAATTTTTCCACCAAAAACTGCATTTTCGATGTCTTTTCACACTCCAGTCTTTCAAACATAATCGTATACCAGCGGTAAGATTTGAACCCACGCCTCCGAAGAGACTGGTGGCTAACACCAGTGCCTTGGACCACTCGGCCAGGCTGCCTCTCATAAATAAATATATATGGGAATTTGGGTTGAAGCAGTAGCTAGCAACCTAGTAAGAGATGATCAGTCCAATGCTAAGAAATATAACAAAACTCCTAAAAATAGAGTCAGATCAAAACAAAAGTACATCATTAGAATTACCTTGTCTGAAACCCTACTAGATAAATAATGAATGTCATCATAGTTTTATATTAGAGCTATGACGTGAATAGAAATATAATAAAGATCAAACTCTTCCCTATACTAACTTGCATACGCAACTTTACTATAGTTAAGATTACAGTATTTATATTTTTTTTTACATTAAAAGATCAAGGAGGCACACTTGTGCCTCTATAAAGAGGCGACCCACCACAATGTTAAGCGATTTCAGGTCCTAGAGGTCGCAGAGAGACGGCGGTAATCGCATTTTGTAGCCCAAGCTCAAACTAAGAAACTTGCAAAATTTCATCCTCCTCCGACTTTATCTTCATGGGGTAAACTGGGCCGGAAGTTTCGACCCTCCCACTACAGCCCCCCTTTAACGTTGTCCGATTGGGCTGAAATTTAGAGGTTAAGATTTCTTAGGGCCCGGGAGCTTATCCTCGAAATTTCAGCTTAATCCGATCACTCCTTCTGTTTTCAAAAAACCAAATATAGCCACTTAAAATTCATTTCTTTTTTTTTCTTAGCCACGCCTGCAGGCCCCAGTTGGCAACTGATCCGGTTGAATGAGGACCCATTTGAAGCAGAATTTGACCTGTTAGGGCCTTTTGATATTTTCAGACCGAAAAAATTATCCCCCGCATTTACATTTACGAAAAACCTCGTTTTCCTATAATAGCCCATGTTAATTTTTCCCACCACAACCCCCCTTTAACGTTGTCTCAGCGGGCTGAAATTTAGAGGATAAGCTTTTCTGGGGCCTGGGAGCTTATCCTCGAAATTTCAGCTCAATCTGATCACTCCTTCCCTGTTTTCCAAAAACCAAATATCAAGATTTTTGGGAATTTGCTTGCGTCGAAAATAGCTTCAAATTGCTAAACAACAATAACTATTGTATTTGTATAGTCCAGCGGCTGATACCCCAGACTGTCAGACGGGTAATCCGGTTTCGATTCACCATCAGAGCAACTTTTGTATATACTTTGAAAAGAAACTCAGTTTCTTTTTTAAATTATTTGAAAAAAATTACGTTTTCTAAAGAGTTAAAGAGGCTGAGTTACAAGGTCGACCCTTAAAACGTACAGGGATTAGGAGGCACAGTTGGGGGGCTGTTAAAGAGGCTGAGTCACAATTTCGAACCATAAAACGTACAGGGATTAGGAGGCACCCTGTACGACGTGATTTGAGTATTCAGGAATTAAAAGCCTTAACACAAGAATGTTCAAGAGCGGGGGGTTTGGGGGCGGCAGCCCCCCAACTTTAACTCCTGACACGATCAGCTAACAGTTAGTCAAGCAATAATAAGTAATAAACTGTACAAAAACGTGTAGAAATTATTTGAAAAAAACTACGTTTTCTAAAGAGTTAAAGAGGCTGAGTTACAAGGTCGAACCTTAAAACGTACAGGGATTAGGAGGCACAGTTGGGGGGCTACCACCCCCAAGCCCCCGCTTTCGCAGCCTTTAAATATAAAAAATTTCTTTAAACTGAAAGTAAGGAGCGACATTAAAACTTAAAACGAACAGATATTATTCCGTATATGAAAGAGGCTGTGCCCTCCTCAACGCCTCGCTCTTTACGCTAAAGTTTTTATTGTTTAAAAAAAGAGTTGTGAGAAAGTCAAACTTTAGCGTAAAGAGCGAGGCGTTGAGGAGGGCACAGCCTCTTTCATATACGGAATAATTTCTGTTCGTTTTAAGTTTTAATGTCGCTCCTTACTTTCAGTTTAAAGAAATTTTTTTTATATTTAAAGGCTGCGAAAGCGGGGGCTTGGGGGGGGGTAGCCCCCCAACTGTGCCTCCTAATCCCTGTTCGTTTTAAGGTTCGACCTTGTAACTCAGCCTCTTTAACTCTTTAGAAAACGTAGTTTTTTTCAAATAATTATAATAAAGAACGACCTCTTGCCTATACTAAATTTTATACGCCACTTAATTATAGTATAGGTTAATAATTCCACAGATAGCTTGGCAATGGAACATCGTAGAAAGTTGTTCAATGGCTCATTTTAAAGGAAATTAATTGGGTTAAAAACCTTTTGTAATTAAAACAAATTATTTTTATTACATTAAGAAATTTTAATTATGTTCCTTAAGAAATCATCATAAGTAAAAATTTCCCGTACGGAAATTGAACTCAAGCCTGCTGGGTGACAGCTATCCCAACCTCTAGACCATATAGGATATATTAAAATATCCGATTAATGAAGTTTATGTTAAAGAACAAATTATAAACATAATTAGCTGCCTGATTATTTGAGGATCGTCTCTTACTATTCCAAAGAAGAAAAAGCCGTAGGCTTTTTCCTGTTTGTAATTTATTTTATAATAAAGGATGAACTTCAGGCTTTACTAACTGAAAAGTTTAGTATTTTTATATAGTAAAGAACGAGCTCTAAATGATAGTTGTAGCTATAGCTGCAATCAAGTGATAGACAAACCGAAGCATATAGTAACTAATTTATAATAAAGAACGACCTCTTGCCTATACTAAATTTTATACGCCACTTAATTATAGTATAGGTTAGTAATTCAACAGATAGCTTGGCACTGGAATATCGTAGAGAGTTGTTCAATGGCTCATTTTAAAGAAAATTAATGGGGTTAAAATTTATAATATCCGGGTTGCAGCGGAAGCTAGCAACCTAGTAAGAGACGATCACGTCCAATGTTAATCCGGGTTGCAGCGGTAGCTAGCAACCTAGTAAGAGACGATCACGTCCAATGTTAAGAAATATAAAAACCCATAGTTCTTAAAAAAAGAGTCAGATCAAAACAAAAAGTACACCATTAGAACCGCCTTGTCCGAAACCCCTGCATAGTAAAATTTCTGTCCCTTGGCTTGAACAGCAAGGGAAATATATTGGCTTGAAAATCAAGAAAAGTGGCAGCTACTACAACATTCTGCCTAAACGGGATATTTTTTTCTTTTTTTCTTTTTTTTTCTTTTGTATCCAGAGATAGCTTGGCACTGGAACATCGTAGAGGGTTGTTCAATAGCTCATTTTAAAGGAAATTAATTGGGTTAAAAATCTATAGTAACTAAAATAAATTATTTCTAAAAGAGAATAAATTTTTCCACCAAAAACTGCATTTTGATGTCTTTTCACACTGCAGTCTTTCAAACATAATCTTATACCATCGGTAAGAATTGAACCCACGCCTCTGAAGAGACTGGTGGCTAACACCAGTGCCTTGGACCACTCGGACAGGCTGCCTCTCATAAATAAATATATATGTGAATTTGGGTTGCAGCAGTAGCTAGCAACCTAGTAAGAGACGATCAGTCCAATGCTAAGAAATATAAAAACCCAAAACTCCTAAAAATAGAGTCAGATCAAAACAAAAGTACATCATTAGAAATACCTTGTCTGAAACCCTACTAGATAAATAATGAACGTCATCATAGTTTTATATTAGAGTTATGACGTGAATAGAGTGACGTCATAATTAGTATATAAGGAAAGTCAAAACTGAAAATTCTCTCATTCTTGATTAGAATAATGGTTAGATCAAAGCAGGCTATACGCAAGTTGAAGAAAGAGTACTACACAAATTATAATAAAGATCGAACTCTTCCCTATACTAACTTGCATACGAAACTTCACTATAGTTAAGATTACAGTATTTATATTATGCATCATTATAAATTATAAAAGGTTCAAATGTTCGAAGATTATAGAGTTAAAAATTTTCCTACCCCGGGAATCGAACCCGAGCCTGTTAAGTGAAAGTTAACTATCCTAGCCACTAGACCATATTGAACCATAAACAAGTATGATTTAAGAGCCATATGCGTATTATTATTTCACCATACCAATTATAATAAGGCCAAAACATTTTCCGGGTTGCAGCGGTAGCTAGCAACCTAGTAAGAGACGATCACCTCCAATGTCAAGAAATATAAAACCCCCCAACTCCTAAAAAAAGAGTCAGATCAAAACAAAAAGTACACCATTAGAACCGCCTTGTCCGAATCCTCTATAAAGGAAACTTACCGCCCTTTGGCTTGAATAACAAAGAAAATATATTGGCTTGAAAATCAAGAAAATTGACTTTTACCACGTTATTCTCCACAAACGAGATATTTTTTTCTTTCCGCTTTTTTTTTCTGCTCAGCTAGCTGGGCACTGGAAAATCATAGAGAGCTGTATAATAGCTCATTTTAAAGGAAATTGCAACATCTAGTCACTTTTGTATTTAAAAATAAAATACTTTTTAAAGTAGAATCAATTTTGTCAAAAAAATTGCATTTTTGATGTATTTTCATACTGCAGTCTTTTCAAAGATATTTGAATTTTGAAGCAATAAAACAGTCCATGTAATGAACTCTATAGTAATAATAGCTACTTGTCTCAATAGTAACCGAAACTCCTGGAACCAAAATTTTCTTTTTTGGCTTAATCGCTAAAATTATTATGTAAACTGCAAAAATATTTATGATACCTAATCAGTAATAGTAATTTTTTAATTTAAACAACAAAAATACATGAAAATTCTAAAATTAGTTTTGCTTTTTGTCTCCTGGAAGAAATTTTTTTTTCATCTCAGTTCAAATTTATTATTGTATCATGGAACCAAGCTTTTTTTTTTTTGTAACCCTTAAAGTACATATCTCCATAATATTTTCTCATAATTGAAATTATTTTATTTTTAAGTCCAGAATCACTAAACTTATTATGTAAACTGCAAAAATATTTATGGTGTCTAACCAATAATACTAATTTTGTAATTCAAACAAGATAAATACCTGAAAATTTTAAAATTAGTTTTGTTTTATGCTAGGTTTTAGATACTCGACACGGGATTTTGTGTGCTTAATAATTTTAAACCTTGAAAAAATATGATCTCACGCGAGTGGAAAAAAAGAAAGAATAACCAAAAACAATATCAAAATAGAACAATCCAAATTTCTACTAATAGAAAACTTTACTACACAAAAAATAAAGCTAACATCCTGAAATATCAGAAAAGTTTATTTAAAAGAGATAAAAATGCCACCAAACGCAACAAAGCTCGAGCACGCGTAAGGATTGCTACTAAGATGTCTTGTGATCCAGGTTTTAAGAAAATGAAATATGACAGAGCAAAACAGAGGTATCTTACGGATCTGGGGTATCGAGAAGGGAAAATTGAGACAGCGAAACAAAAGAGCAAGGAAAGGTATGATAACGATATAGATTACCGAAACAAACATAAGAAAAAAGTTGCTACCAGAATAATGGGTAGATACTGGGGTGACAAAAGCTATAATGAAGAAATTAAATTCTCTGCGAGGTTGTACCGAAGAACGCATAAGGACAAAGGGAAAAATTACATTCAGAAATACAAGAAGATGGCAAAAATGCAGGCTGATCTTTGTAAATTGAGAAACATTTTACGCATGTTTTATCGGGATCACGAAAAGTATTCGAAATTACAGATTAAAATTCTCTTTGAAAGAGCGGATGCTGTTGAAAAGTCGGCTAGAAATGCTTTGGCAAAGCTTCATAGCAATATCCAAAAGAAATTTTGTCAGTTTAACGAAAAGCTTCCCAGGTATGGATTGGCAACTGCGGAACAGTTTATAGATGCAATGGAAAATGTTCGACAACATAGTGAATATACGGAGGCGTACTTCTTGGAAAATTCGTATATTAATTTTGGAAGGAGCAATTGCAGTTTATGTAGCAGCAATAAAAATATATATACAAGCATACCTATCAACAGCGAAGGAAAAGCAATGTTTTTCAATTATGGCGAAAACGAGCCTGTTAGGGTTATTAGTAAATGTGTTTGTAAGACTAATGATTCAGAACAAATTCCTGGAACACCGACTCAAGAAAAAAGCATTTCTAACTGTGTTTTAAACAGTTCGTTTAGTTCTACTGAATATTTGGCAAAAAATTCTCTGTGTAGCAGAACAAACTGTCCTGAAAAGTACGAGACAACTATTGAAAAATGCTCTAAAACTAGATCTGACAAGGAAATTATGATGGCTGAAGTCACCTATAACAATCTGAGTAAACATTCAAAACCAAAAATTGGGCAGCAGGTTACTTGGCAATGTCACCCTGATATCCGCAAGCTCTATCCGACGGATATTGAATTATGTCAAATTCTTTTTGATATCCTTGAAAACAATATAGCATTAAAATTTTCAACTGACAAAGTGGTTAATTTCTACCTTGGCGGCTTGGATTATTGTGAAATCAATTACAGGGACACAAGAAAGCATGGGCATTCGTTATACTGTAGCCCAAATGAGGGATGTCAGAGCTATTTGCGTTCTCTAAGGGCACTAGCTCCACATTTTCCTGTCTTGAACTGTTTCATTAATAGCGTATATAAGGCAGTATCAAAATGTAAGATTATACAACATATTAATCTACTAAAAGTCGAGGGCTCGTACAAGGAACTAAGTCATTACATAGAAGAAGTGTCAAGTAGACTCTGTCGTAATAATAGTCAAGACTTCATTTACGGTGATAGCAATATTAGAGTTTCTGTGGATGAAAATACAATAATAAAATTATTTGGTGAGAGCCTTGATAAGGTAGCTAACATTAGGGATGTATACCCCACAATGCATTGTGACAGTTGTGAGCAGATAAAGACAAAATACTAATTGAAGAGTCTAAGATCCCTTTCAAATAAGAAAGGTTTTGATGTAATGATGGCCACGATTTTAGAACACCTACAACAGGACATACCCAAAGATGACAGAGAAGAACTAATTCAATGTACAGGTTGGAAAGAGGATGTCATAGATTCATTGTTTTTCTGTGATTACTGTGCTGGAAAAATATTGAAAAGTCAGGAGAATGTCCGATCAGTATTAAATAACCTTCATATAGACTGTACACCGGAATGTATAAAGTGTTTAAATAATTTTGAAATGGCAATAATTTGATTTGTAATGCCTTGTCTTACGATCGTCAGATTAGGACAAGTAACTGCATTGAAGAGACCTAGAACAGAACTTGTTGACGCTCTTAAGGGGAGAATAGTATATCTACCTGTTGATGTGCAATCAAATGCAGATATTCAGCCTGAAAAACTTCTTAACATTGATAGTTTTGTAGTCATTGTCAATGGTCAGCCTACTTACAACAAGAATGTTTGGACTGCACTAATAGATCTGAGAAAAGTCCATGAAGCACTGTTGTGGTTAAGAGAGAACAACAGTCTCTATAAAACAATACATGCATACACCCTAGAAGATTTAAAAAAAATACTTGAAGCCCGTCTTGCTGAAAAAGCGGTTGGTGTTGATAATTTACCTGATTACAATAAAGAACGAACTCTTCCCTATACTAACTTGCATACGCAACTTCACTATAGTTAAGATTACAGTATTTATATTATGCATCATTATCTAGTAAGAGACGATCAGTCCAATGCTAAGAAATATAACAAAAGTCCTAAAAATAGAGTAAGATCAAAACAAAAGTACATCATTAGAACTACCTTGTCTGAAACCCTACTAGATAAATAATGAATGTCGTAGCTTTATATTAGAGCTATGAAGTGATTACACTAAAAGACGATCACTGAAATAACAAACTATTCCATACATTGGACTTGGTTAGCTACTTGATTATAATAAAGAACGATCTCTTGCCTATTTTAAATTTTATACGCCCCTTAATTATAGTATAGGTTAGTAATTCCACAGATAGCTTGGCACTGGAACATCGCAGAGAGTTGTTCAATGGCTCATTTTAAAGGAAATTAATGGGGTTAAAAACGTTTTGTAACTTAAACAAATTATTTTTAATACACAACACATTTTTATAGTATAGGTTAGTAATTCCACGGATAGCTTGGCACTCTAACATCGTAGAGAGTTGTTCTATCATTCATTTTAAAGGAAATTATTGGGGTTAAAAATTATTATAAAGAAAGACCTCTTGCCTATACTAAATTTTATACGCCACTTAACTATAGTATAGGTTAGTAATTCCACAGATAGCTTGGCACTGAAACGTCATAGAGTGTTGTTCAATGGTTACATTAAAATTATAATAAAGAACGACCTTTTGCCTAAAATAAATTTTATAGGCCACTTAACTATAGTTTAGACTAGTACAGTTATATTTATAGCAGGTTGCAGCGGTAGCTATCAACCTAGTAAGAGACGATCACGTCCTATGTTAATAAATATAAAAACCCATAGTTCCTAAAAAAGGAGATAGATCAAAACAAAAAGTACTCCATTAGGACCGCCTTGTCCGAAACCCCTGTATAGGAAATTTTCTGTCCCTTGGCTTGAAGAGCAAGGGAAATATATTGGCTTGAAAATCAAGAAAAGTGGCAGCTACTACAACATTCTGCATAAACGGCATATTTTTTTCTTTTTTCTTTCTTGTTTTTACATTTAAGAACGAACTTTAGTCCATAAAAACTGAAGTATTATAAGGAATCATCATATAGATGAGAAATTTTCCTTAAGATATCATCATAGGTAAAAATTTCCCATACTGGGATTCGTGTCAGGCAAACTAGGTAAAAGTCAGCTACCCTAACCAGTAGACCATATAAAATGTATTAAATATCTTATTAATGAAGCTAAAGTTAAAGATTTATATTATCCGGGTTGCAGCGGTAGCTAGCAACCTAGTAAGAGACGATCACGTCCAATGTTAAGAAATATAAAAGCCCATAGTTCCTAACAAAGGAGTCAAATCAAAACAAAAAGTACACCATTAGAACCGCCTTGTCTGAAACCCCTGTATAGGAAACTTTCTGTCCCTTGGCTTGAACAGCAAGGGAAATATATTGTCTTGAAAATCAAGAAAATTGACTTGAACCACGTTATTCTCCACAAACGGGATATTTTTTTCTTTTTTTCTTTTTTTCTTTTTTTGTATCCAGAGATAGCTTGGCACTGGAACATCGTAGAGGGTTGTTCAATAGCTCATTTTAAAGGAAATTAATTGGGTTAAAAATCTATAGTAACTAAAATTAATTATTTCTAAAAGAGAATAAATTTTTCCACCAAAAACTGCATTTTTGATGTCTTTTCACACTGCAGTCTTTCAAACATAATCGTATACCAGCGGTAAGATTTTAACCCACGCCTCCGAAGAGACTGGTGGGTAACACGAGTGCCTTGGACCACTCCAAAAACTGCATTTTGATGTCTTTTCACACTGCAGTCTTTCAAACATAATCGTATACCAGCGGTAAGAATTGAACCTACGCCTCTGAAGAGACTGGTGGCTAACACCAGTGCCTTGGACCACTCGGCCAGGCTGCCTCTCATAAATAAATATATATGTGAATTTGGGTTGCAGCAGTAGCTAGCAACCTAGTAATAGACGATCAGTCCAATGCTAAGAAATATAAAAACCCAAAACTCCTAAAAATAGAGTCAGATCAAAACAAAAGTACATCATTAGAAATACCTTGTCTGAAACCCTACTAGATAAATAATGAACGTCATCATAGTTTTATATTAGAGCTATGACGTGAATAGAGTGACGTCATAATTAGTATATAAGGAAAGTCAAAACTGAAAATTCTCTCATTCTTGATTATAATAATGGTTAGATCAAAGCAGGCTATACGCAAGTTGAAGAAAGAGTACTACACAAACAACAGAGATAGTAACTTGAAAAGAAAAAAACAAAGGTATTCAACCGACCAGGTGTATCGAGAAGTAATAATTGAGAGAGCAAAACAAAGGTATTCAACCGACCAGGCGTATCGCGAAGTAATAATTGAGAGAGCAAAAGAAAACAGCAAGATGTGTTATCACAATGATGAAGATTATAGACATGCAAAAATTGAGACAGCCAAACAAAAGATCAATTACAGTAAAGAACGATCTCTCGCCCATAGTAACTGATATATGGTGTTTCCAAGGGTAGCTGCAGGCTATCCAAATTGTAGCGGTATCCGGGTTGCAGCGGAAGCTGTAACCCGGAGTTTCAAGGGATTATAATAAAGAACGACCTCTTGCCTATACTAAATTTTATACGCCACTTAATTATAGTATAGTTACAATAAAGAACGAAATCTAATTACATTTTGCAATCATGAAATATAAAATATAGTAATATAAAATATTACTAAATAACCATATATGACGTAATGAGCAACGTGACGTAAACATTGAAAAAATCGATTTTTATTTTATTTTCGTTTTCAGTTCAGAATCGCTAAAGTTACAAACTGCGAAAATATTTATGGTATATGAGCAATAGATTTAATCTTTTAATTTAGACCAGTATAATAAAGAACGACCTCTTGCCTATGCTAAATTTTATAGGCCACTTAACAATAGTATAAGTTAGTAAAGGAGTGATTTATAATAAAGAACGACCACTTGCCTCTACTAAATTTTATAGGCCACTTAACTATAGTGTAGGCTAGTATTTTACATTAAAGAGCGATCTATAGTCCAGTTTTAAATTAATTGCATTAAAAGACGATCACTGGAATAAAAACCATTGCAAACATTGGGCTTAGTTAGCTACTCAACTTTTTTAGGTTCGTTCAAAGAAATTAGCCACTTGATTGCTCGAGGTTCGGCTCTTACTATTTTAAAGAAGAAAAAGCCGTAGGCTATTTCCTGTTTGTAATCATGTGTCCTTAAAAGTATACGGGTTGCAGCGGTAGCTAGCAAACCTAATAGGAGACGATCACGTCCAATGTTTAAGAAATATAAAAACCCATAAATCCTAAAAAAATTTACAATAATGAACGAACTGTAACCCATAGTAACTGAAGTATTAAATCAAACATTTCATGGTCATAATAAAGACCTGAGTAATGACTTATTTTAAAGGAAACTGCTGTATATAGAAACCTATTGTAATTAACAAAAATAATTATTATAATAAAATAAATTGTTACGATATGATCTGGATTGCAGCGGTATTATAATAAAGATCGAACTCTTCCCTATACTAACTTGCATACGCAACTTCACTATAGTTAAGATTACAGTATTTATATTATACATCATTATAGATTATAAAAGGTTCAAATGTTCGAAGATTATTTACAGTAAAGAACGACTACAAGTACATAATGACAGTAAGGAATTGAATTTCTTTTTACAATAAAGAACGACACCTAGCCCATGTTAACTGAAACATAAATAGGGATTACGTAATTTTCATTTAAAATAAAGAACAACCTCTTGCCTATACTAAAGTTTATACGCCACTTAATTATAGTATAGGTTAGTCATTCATCAGATAGCTTGGCACTGGAACACAGTAGAGAGTTGTTCAATGGCTCATTTTAAAGAAAATTAAGGGGGTTAAAAACTTCTTGTAATTAAAATAAATTATTTTTATTACATTAAGAAATTTTAATTTTGTTTCTTATCTGGGTTGCAGCGGTAGCTAGCAACCTAGTAAGAGACGATCACGTCCAATGTTAAGAAATATAAAAACCCATAGCTCCTAAAAAAGGAGTCAGATCAAAACAATAGTACACCATTAGAACCGCCTTATCCGAAACCCCTGTGTAGTAAACTTTCTGTCCCTTGGCTTGAACAGCAAGGGAAATATATTGGCTTGAAAATCAAGTTTATAATAAAGAACGACCTCTTGCCTATACTAAATCTTATACGCCACTTAATTATAGTATAGGTTAGTAATTCAACAGATAGCTTGGCACTGGAATATCGTAGAGAGCTGTTCAATGGCTCATTTTAAAGAAAATTAATGGGGTTAAAATTTATAATATCTGGGTTGCAGCGGTATCTAGCAACCTAGTAAGAGACGATCACGTCCAATGTTAATCCGGGTTGCAGCGGTAGCTAGCAACCTAGTAAGAGACGTTACATTAAAGAACGAACTTTCATCCATAGTAATTGAAGTATTATAAGAAATCATTATGTAGATAATGCATTTTGTGATTAGATTTTAAACCATAATTACTTTCAGAAAAATTAGGGCCCGACCGGATTCGAACCGGTGACCTATCGATCTGCAGTCGATGGCTCTACCTTTGAGCTACGAACCCTCTTTGTTAAGAGAGAATTAAAGATGTTTACATGAATATTAGACATAAATCAAATTACAGTAGAGAACAAACTTCCAGCCCATAGTAACTAAAATAAGATTATAATTAATGTTAAAGATTGATAAATGACATTTTTTTTGTGAGGAGGAATTAGCAACAATACTAAAAGGATTAAAGAATAATAAGGCTCCAGGTGCTGATAGGGTGGTAAATGAGTTTCTTAAATATGGTGGCTCTGAGGTTTCAAATAAGTTACTGAAGATTATAATAAAGAACGACATTTTGCCTATACTAAATTTTATACGCCACTTAATTATAGTATAGGTTAGTGATTCCCTAGATAGCTTGGCAATGGAACATCGAAGAGAGTTGTTATAATAAATTACAATAAGGAACGAACTGTAACCCATAGTAACTTAAGTATTAAATCAAACAGTTCGTGGCCATAATAAAGAGCTGTGTAATGCTTATTTTAAAGGAAACTGCTGTATATATTACATAAAGGATCGATCACGTCCCATGGCAAAAAATAAAATAGCCCATAATTCGTAAAAATAGAGTCAGATCGAAACACAAAGTAGACCATTATAATTATAATGTTTTTGCCGAAAACCCTATGTAGGAAACTTACATCCGGGTTGCAGCGGTAGCTAGCAACCTAGTAAGAGACGATCACGTCCAATGTTAAGAAATGTAAAAACCCATAGTTCCTAAAAAAGGAGTCAGATCAAAACAAAAAGTACACCATTAGAACCGCCTAGTCCGAAACCCCTGTATAGGAAACTTTCTGTCATTTGGTTATAATAAAGATCGAACTCTTTCCTATACTAACTTGCATACGCAACTTCACTATAGTTAAGATTACAGTATTTATATTATACATCATTATAAATTATAAAAGGTTCAAATTTTCGAAGATTATAGATTTAAAAATTTTCCCACACCGGCAATCGAACCCGAGCCTGTTAAGTGAAAGTTAACTATCCTAGCCACTAGACCATATGGAACCATAGAGAAGTATGATTTAAGAGCCATATGCATATTATTATTTCACCATACCAATTATAATAAGGCCAAAACAAAATCGTCGACTTGCAATCCGGGTTGCAGCGGTAGCTAGCAACCTAGTAAGAGACGATCACCTCCAATGTTAAGAAATATAAAAACCCGTAGCTCCTAAAAAAAGAGTCAGATCAAAACAAAAAGTACACCATTAGAACCGCCTTGTCCAAATCCTCCATAAAGGAAACTTACCGCCCTTTGGCTTGAATAACAAAGAAAATATATTGGCTTGAAAATCAAGAGAATAGACTTTTACCACGTTATTCTCCCCAAACGGGATATTTTTTTCTTTTTTTTTCTTTTTCTTTTCCACAGATAGCTTGGCACTGGAACATCGTAGAGGGTTGTTCAATAGCTCATTTTAAAGTAAATTAATTGGGTTAAAAATCTATAGTAACTAAAATAAATTATTTCTAAAAGAGAATAATTTTTTCCAATAAAAACTGTATTTTTGATGCAGTGACGTCATAATTACTATATAAGAAACGTCAAAACTGCAAATGGTCTCATTCATGAATACATAATGGTTAGATCAATTATAATAAAGAAAGACCTCTTTCCTATACTAAATTTTATAGGCCACTTAACTATAGTATAGGCTAGTACAGTTATTATATTTAAGGTCAATATATTAAAATGTTCCACTAAAAGGCGGTCATTGGAATTATAGTAAAGAACGAACTCTTGCCCTTAGTTACCTATGTCTTGTCAAATTAGCTAATTAATTTCACCTGATTATCCGGGTTGCAGCGGTAGCTAGCAACCTAGTAAGAGACGATCACGTCCAATGTTAAGAAATATAAAAACCCCTAACTCCTAAAAACAGAGTCAGATCAAAACAAAAAGTACACCATTAGAACCGCCTTGTCCGAAACCCCTATAAAGGAAACTTACCGCCCTGCGGCTTGAATAACAAAGAAAATATATTGGCTTGATAATCAAGAAAATTGACTTTAACCACGTTATTCTCCACAAACGGGATATTTTTTTCTTTCTTTTCCACAGATAGCTAGGCACTGGAACATCGTAGAGAGTTGTTCAATGGCTCATTTTAAAGGAAATCTCTAGATCTAGCGCTATTTGTACTTAATTTTTTTTTATTTAATTTTTTTACGAAAAACTTAATTTTTTATATACAATATTAAACAATGACGTCATAGTCTTTGGATGTAGTTAGTACATAAAGTCTGGATCATCGAATTAAAGCTGAAACTAAGTAAAGAACAATTATGCCTCCATATATTCACAGTGATCTATAAAATTTCCCATTACATCTATAAACTGTTCCACAGTTGCCGGTTCATACCTTAGAAGCTTTTCACTAAACATGCAACATTTCTTTTGGATATTACTATGAAGTTTTGCGAAAGCATCTCTAGCTGACTTTTCAACAAAATCCATTCTTTCAGAGATAATTTTAATCTTTAATTTTGAATATTTTTCGTAATCCCGGAAAAAAATTCGTAAAATTTTTCTAAATTTACTAAGATCAGCCAGCATTGTTGCCATGTTTTTGGACTTCTGAATATAATTTTTAATTTTGCCCTTATGCGTTCTTTGCAGCTTGTGTAAACTGCAAAATATCCATGGTATCCGAGCAATAGTTTGAATATTTCAATTCAAGCTAGAAAAATACCTGAAAATGTTAAAATTAGTTTTATTTTTAATTAGGTTCTAACTACCCGATGTGGAAAAAATTTTTTTCAAAAAAGGTTTCAGACCAAAAAATTCAATTTTTTAATATATTTCATTTTTCAGTTTAGAATCGCTAAAGTTATTATGTAAACTGCAAAAATATTTATGATATATGAGCAATAATTTTAATCTTTTAATTCAAACTAACAAAATACCTGAAAATTTAAAAATTAGTTTAATTTTTTGTTAGGTTATGGGTACATGATACGAGTCTTAAAAAGTTTCAATTAGATAAGAATATTGTTTCTTGTTTTGTAATAAGATGCGTTATAATAGAGTTATACGTAATTTAAAAAAACATTACTATATAAAAAACAGAGACAACATCTTGAAAAGAGAAAAGCAAAGGTATTCAACTGACAAGGCGTATCGAGATGCGAAAATTGAGAGAGCCAAACAAAAGAGTAAGGAACGGTATGATAACGATAATCCGGGTTGCAGCGGTAGCTAGCAACCTAGTAAGAGACGATCACGTCCAATGTTAAGAAATATAAAAACCCATAGTTCCTAACAAAGGAGTCAGATCAAAACAAAAAGTACACCATTAGAATCGCCTTGTCCGAAACCCCTGTATAGGAAACTTTCTGTCCCTTGGCTTGAACAGCAAGGGAAATATATTGGCTTGAAAATCAAGCAAATTGACTTTTACCACGTTATTCTCCCCAAACGGGATATTTTTTCTTTTTTCTTTCTTTTCCAGAGATAGCTTGGCACTGGAACATCGTAGAGGGTTGTTCAATAGCTCATTTTAAAGGAAACTAATTGGGTTAAAAACCTTTTGTAACTAAAATAAATTATTTCTAAAAGAGAATAAATTTTTCCAATAAAAACTGTATTTTTGATGCAGTGACGTCATAATTACTATATAAGAAACGTCAAAACTGTAAATGGTCTCATTCATGAATATCACAATAAGAGACGATCACGTCCAATGCTAACATAACAATAAAGAACGAACTCTAATTAAATTTTGTTATTATTCGGGTTGCAGCGGTAGCTAGCAACCTAGTAAGAGACGATCACGTCCAATGTTAAGAAATATAAAAACCCATAGTTCCTAACAAAGGAGTCAGATCAAAACAAAAAGTATACCATTAGAATCGCCTTGTCCGAAACCCCTGTATAGGAAACTTTCTGTCCCTTGGCTTGAACAGCAAGGGAAATATATTGGCTTGAAAATCAAGCAAATTGACTTTTACCACGTTATTCTCCCCAAACGGGATATTTTTTTCTTTTTTCTTTCTTTTCCAGAGATAGCTTGGCACTGGAACATCGTAGAGGGTTGTTCAATAGCTCATTTTAAAGGAAATTAATTGGGTTAAAAACCTTTTGTAACTAAAATAAATTATTTCTAAAAGAGAATAAATTTTTCCAATAAAAACTGTATTTTTGATGCAGTGACGTCATAATTACTATATAAGAAACGTCAAAACTGTAAATGGTCTCATTCATGAATATCACAATAAGAGACGATCACGTCCAATGCTAACATCCGGGTTGCAGCGGTAGCTAGCAACCTAGTAAGAGACGCTCACGTCCAATGTTAAGAAATATAAAAACCCATAGTTCCTAACAGAGGAGTCAGATCAAAACAAAAAGTACACCATTAGAACCGCCTTGTCCGAAACCCTGTATAGGAAACTTTCTGTCCCTTGGCTTGAACAGCAAGGGAAATATATTGGCTTGAAAATCAAGCAAATTGACTTTTACCACGTTATTCTCCCCAAACGGGATATTTTTTTCTTTTTTCTTTCTTTTCCAGAGATAGCTTGGCACTGGAACATCGTAGAGGGTTGTTCAATAGCTCATTTTAAAGTAAATTAATTGGGTTAAAAACCTTTTGTAACTAAAATAAATTATTTCTAAAAGAGAATAAATTTTTCCACCAAAAACTGCATTTTCGATGTCTTTTCACACTCCAGTCTTTCAAACATTATACCAGCAGTAAGATTTGAACCCACGCCTCCGAAGAGACTGGTGGCTAACACCAGTGCCTTGGACCACTCGGCCAGGCTGCCTCTCATAAATAAATATATATGTGAATTTGGGTTGCAGCAGTAGCTAGCAACCTAGTAAGAGATGATCAGTCCAATGCTAAGAAATATAACAAAACTCCTAAAAATAGAGTCAGATCAAAACAAAAGTACATCATTAGAATTACCTTGTCTGAAACCCTACTAGATAAATAATGAATGTCATCATAGTTTTATATTAGAGCTATGACGTGAATTGAAAAACATGAAATTATATTGTTGTTTTTGAAGACGTCATGAAATAATATCATTGCTCTATGACGTCAACAAAATCATTACGCTGTGACGTCATAATTACTACTTAAGAACTACAAAGATGAAAATGTTCTCATTCATAATTACATAATGGTTTCAATCAAGCAAGTCGCACGCAAGTTGAAAAAACAGTACTACACAAACAACAGAGATAGTATCTTGAAAAGAGAAAAGCAAAAATATTCAACCGACCAGGCGCATCGAGAAGTAAAAATTGAGAGAGCAAAACAAAACAGCAAGATGTGTTATCACAATGATGAAGATTATAGACATGCAAAAATTGAGATAGCCAAACAAAAGATCAAGGAGAGTTATCACAATGATGAAGATTACCGCATCAAATATAAGAAAAACCAAAAGCAAAGGTATTCAACCGTCCAGGTGTATCGAGAAGCAAAAATTGAGACAGCCAAACAAAAGATCAAGGAGCGTTACTGGGGTGACAAAATCTATAATGAAAAAATTAAATTCTCTGCGAGGTTGTACCGAAGAACGCATAAGGACAGAGGGAAAAATTACATTCAGAAATACAAGAAGATGGCAAAAATGCAGGCTGATCTTTGTAAATTGAGAAACATTTTACGCATGTTTTATCGGAATCAAGAAAAAGTATTCAAAATTACAGATTAAAATTCTCTTTGAAAGAGCGGATGCTGTTGAAAAGTCGGCTAGAAATTCTTTTGGCAAAGCTTCATAGTAATATCCAAAAGAAATGTTGTCAGTTTAACGAAAAGCTTCCAAGGTATGGATTGGCAACTGTGGAACAGTTTATAGATGCAATGGAAAATGTTCGACAACACAGTGAATATACGGAGGCGTACTTCTTAGAAAATTCGTATATCCGGGTTGCAGCGGTAGCTAGCAACCTAGTAAGAGACGATCACCTCCAATGTCAAGAAATATAAAACCCCCCAACTCCTAAAAACAGAGTCAGATCAAAACAAAAAGTACACCATTAGAACCGCCTTGTCCGAATCCTCTATAAAGGAAACTTACCGCCCTTTGGCTTGAATAACAAAGAAAATATATTGGCTTGAAAATCAAGAAAATTGACTTTTACCACGTTATTCTCCACAAACGGGATATTTTTTTCTTTCCGCTTTTTTTCTGCTCAGCTAGCTGGGCACTGGAAAATCATAGAGAGCTGTATAATAGCTCATTTTAAAGGAAATTGCAACATCTAGTCACTTTTGTATTTAAAAATAAAATACTTTTTAAAGTAGAATCAATTTTGTCAAAAAAATTGCATTTTTGATGTATTTTCATACTGCAGTCTTTTCAAAGATATTTGAATTTTGAAGCAATAAAACAGTCCATGTAATGAACTCTATAGTAATAATAGCTACTTGTCTCAATAGTAACCGAAACTCCTGGAACCAAAATTTTCTTTTTTGGCTTAATCGCTAAAATTATTATGTAAACTGCAAAAATATTTATGATGCCTAATCAGTAATAGTAATTTTTTAATTTAAACAACAAAAATACATGAAAATTCTAAAATTAGTTTTGCTTTTTGTCTCCTGGAAGAAATTTTTTTCATCTCAGTTCAAATTTATTATTGTATCCTGGAACCAAACTTTTTTTGGTTTGTAACCCGTAAAGTACATTCCATATTATTGTCTCATAATTGCAATTATTTTAGTTTTCAGTCCAGAATCACTAAACTTATTATGTAAACTGCAAAAATATTTATGGTGTCTAACCAATAATACTAATTTTGTAATTCAAACAAGATAAATACCTGAAAATTTTAAAATTAGTTTTGTTTTATGCTAGGTTTTAGATACTCGACATGGGATTTTGTGTGCTTAATAATTTTAAACCTTGAAAAAATATGGTCTCACGCGAGTCGAAAAAAAGAAAGAATAACCAAAAACAATATCAAAATAGAACAATCCAAATTTCTACTAATAGAAAACTTTACTACACAAAAAATAAAGCTAACATCCTGAAATATCAGAAAAGTTTATTTAAAAGAGATAAAAATGCCACCGAACGCAATAAAGCTCGAGCACGCGTAAGGATTGCTACTAAGATGTCTTGTGATCCAGGATTTAAGAAAATGAAATATGACAGAGCAAAACAGAGGTATATTAAGGATCAGGTGTATAGAGAAGTGAAAATTGAGACATCGAAAAAAAAGATCAATTAACTGTATTATAAAGATATATATTACAGAAACAAACATAATAAAATAGATTCTACAATAATAATGTGTAGATAATGGTGTGACAAAAGATATAATTAAAAAATTAAATTCTATGCGAGGTTGTACCGAAGAACGCATAAGGACAAAGGGAAAAATTACATTCAGAAATACAAGAAGATGGCAAAAATGCAGGCTGATCTTTGTAAATTGAGAAACATTTTACGCATGTTTTATCGGGATCACGAAAAGTATTCGAAATTACAGATTAAAATTCTCTTTGAAAGAGCGGATGCTGTTGAAAAGTCGGCTAGAAATGCTTTGGCAAAGCTTCATAGCAATATCCAAAAGAAATGTTGTCAGTTTAACGAAAAGCTTCCAAGGTGTGGATTGCCAACTGTGGAACAGTTTATAGATGCAATGGAAAATGTTCGACAACACAGTGAATATACGGAGGCGTACTTCTTAGAAAATTCGTATATTAATTTTGGAAGGAGCAATTGCAGTTTATGTAGCAGCAATAAAAATATATATACAAGCATACCTATCAACAGCGAAGGAAAAGCAATGTTTTTCAATTATGGCGAAAACGAGCCTTTTAGGGTTATTAGTAAATGTGTTTGTAAGACTAATGATTTAGAACAAATTCCTGGAACACCGACTCAAGAAATTTTAAAATAAAGAACGACCTCTTGCCTATACTAAATTTTATACGCCACTTAATTATAGTAACATAAAGGACCGATATAGTTTATCATAAATGGTATTTGTCTATTAGGTTTCTTATATAACTTAAGACAAATCTTGGAAGATCATAGTGGCCTTGCAGAAAAAACTTCTCCAACCTTAAGAGGTGAAGTGGGAAGAAAATATAAAGATTTGGTTTTCTGCATGGTATAAAGAGCAGGACGAACAAAATCCGGGTTGCAGCGGTAGCTAGCAACCTAGTAAGAGACGATCACCTCCAATGTCAAGAAATATAAAACCCCCCAACTCCTAAAAAAAGAGTCAGATCAAAACAAAAAGTACACCATTAGAACCGCCTTGTCCGAATCCTCTATAAAGGAAACTTACCGCCCTTTGGCTTGAATAACAAAGAAAATATATTGGCTTGATAATCAAGAAAATTGACTTTTACCACGTTATTCTCCACAAACGAGATATTTTTTTCTTTCCGCTTTTTTTTATAATAAAGAACGACCTCTTGCCTATACTAAATTTTATATGCCACTTAATTCTAGTATAGGTTAGTAATTCAACAGATAGCTTGGCACTGGAATATCGTAGAGAGTTGTTCAATGGCTCATTTTAAAGAAAATTAATGGGGTTAAAATTTATAATATCCGGGTTGCAGCGGTATCTAGCAACCTAGTAAGAGACGATCACGTCCAATGTTAATCCGGGTTGCAGCGGTAGCTAGCAACCTAGTAAGAGACGTTACATTAAAGAACGAACTTTCATCCATAGTAATTGAAGTATTATAAGAAATCATTATGTAGATAATGCATTTTCCTTAATGATTAATATTAGACATAAATTAAAATCTTGTTTGGGGTAAAAGAGCAGTGATTAGATTTTAAACCATAATTACTTTCGGAAAAATTAGGGCCCGACCGGATTCGAACCGGTGACCTATCGATCTGCAGTCGATGGCTCTACCTTTGAGCTACGAACCCTTTTTCTTAAAGAGAATTAAAGATGTTTACATGAATATTAGACATAAATCAAATTACAGTATAGAACAAACTTCCAGCCCATAGTAACTAAAATAAGATTAAAATTAATGTTAAAGATTGATAAATGACATTTTTTTGTGAGGAGGAATTAGCAACAATACTAAAAGGATTAAAGAATAATAAGGGTCCAGGTGCTGATAGGGTGGTAAATGAGTTTCTTAAATATTGTGGCTCTGAGGTTTGAAATAAGTTACTGAAGATTATAATAAAGAACGACATTTTGCCTATACTAAATTTTATACGCCACTTAATTATAGTATAGGTTAGTGATTCCCTAGATAGCTTGGCAATGGAACATCGAAGAGAGTTGTTATAATAAAAAGCGAACTCTTGCCTATAATAGATTAGATACTCAACTTAATTATAATTAATAATATTTATAATAAAGAACGATTATACCCTTCTCCCAAGTAACAAGTGGGCATGCTTACCATTCGATCCAGGTTGCAGCGGTAGCTAGCAACCTAGTAAGAGACGACCACGTCCAATGTTAAGAAATATAAAAACCCATAGTCCCTAAAAAAGGAGTCAGATCAAAACAAAAAGTACACCATTAGAACCGCCTTGTCCGAAACCCCTGTATAGGAAACCTTCTGTCATTTGGCTTGAACAGCAAAGGAAATATATTGGCTTGAAAATCAAGAAAAGTGGAAGCTAGTACAACATTCTGCCTAAACGGGATATTTTTTCTTTCTTTCTTGTTATCCAGAGATAGCTTTGCACTGGAACATCGTAGAAAGTTGTTCAATGGTTATAATAAAGATCGAACTCTTCCCTATACTAACTTGTATAGGCAACTTCACTATAGTAAAGATTGCAGTATTTATATTATGACATTGCAAAAGGTATGAGAAAAAATTGCAAAACTCTGTAAACTGCAAAAATATTTAGAATGTTTTCACAGTAAAGACCGATCTCTAGTCCGTAGTAACTGAAGATCCGGGTCGCACCGTATTATAATAGAAAAAGGAACTCTAACTTATATTAAATGGATTACATAAAGGATATACAAGTTTAATCGGATATAACAGAAACCTAATCCAGGTTGCAGTTGTATCCAGGTTGCAGCGGTAGCTAGTTACATTAAAAGACGATCATTGGAATAGCAAACCATAGCATACATTGGAATTTGTTAGCTACTTGATTGTTTGAGGTTCGTCTCTTACTATTTCAAAGAAGAAAAAGCCGTAGGCTTTTTCCTGTTTGTTATTATCATTACCAATAATCTGTTGAGGAAACTTAGACCACCTTAGTGGCTTGAAAAAGAGAAAAATAATTTCTGAGAAAAACTTTCAAACAGTACGTGGTAACAAACTGTTTCAAACATAATAATAAGGATCCTGGAAGCGAACTTGTTGAGGATCCGGGTTGCAGCGGTAGTTACAAACACCTAGCCCATGAAACTAGTAAAGAACAAACCATTACAGTAAAGAACATTTCATGTTTAATATTGATCAATGATGCCATAATCTGGGGAACATTACAATAAGGACCAAAGTCTATCTAATAGTAACTGAAGCAACATAACATTAAAAAATGATGATTGGAATAAAAAACCATTGCATACATTGGACTTAGTTAGTATATTAAAAGACGATCATTGGAATACCAAACCATTGCATACATTGGACTTAGTTAGGTACTTGATTGTTTGAGGTTCGTCTCTTACTACTTCAAAGAAGAAAAAGCCTTTAAGAAAAAGTACGCCCCATCAGATGTAATTAGGCACTCAAAAGTACCTAACCTTGTTTTACAAACATAAATAGGGATAATCATTGATGCCATAATCATAGTTTGTAGCCAGGTCGTCTCTTACTATTCCAAAGAAGAAAAAGCCGTAGGCTTTTTCCTGTTTGTAATCATATAGTAAAGAATGATAAGATGCCTATGGTTTAATAAACGGTTATATAAAGTTACATTAAAAGACGATCACTTATTACATAAAGGCTCGATCATCGAATTTAAGCTGAAACTAAGTAAAAGACAATTATGCCTCCATATATTCACAGTGATGTATAAGATTTCCCATTACATCTGTGAACTGTTCCACAGTTGCCGGTCCATACCTTGGAAACTTTTCACTAAACATGCAACATTGCTTTTGGATATTACTATGAAGTTTTGCGAAAGCATCTCTAGCTGACTTTTCAACAATTTACATTAAGGAACGAACTGTAGCCCATAGTAACTGAAGTAATAAAATGAATCATTATATTCATTATTATTTTAATTGTATTCCTTAAGAAATCATCATAATCCGGGTTGCAGCGGTAGCTAGCAACCTAGTAAGAGACGATCACGTCCAATGTTAAGAAATGTAAAACCCATAGTTCCTAAAAAGGAGTCAGATCAAAACAAAAAGTACACCATTAGAACCGCCTTGTCCGAAACCCCTGTATAGGAAACTTTCTGTCATTTGCTTGAACAGCAAGGGAAATATATTGGCTTGAAAATCAAGAAAAGTGGCAGCTACTACAACATTCTGCCTAAACGGGATATTTTTTTCTTTCTTGTTATTCAGAGATAGCTTTGCACTGGAACATCGTAGAAAGTTGTTCAATGGCTCATTTTAAAGGAAATTAATTGGGTTAAAAACGTTTTATAACTAAAACAAATTAAAAACAGGATAAATTTTTCCACTAAAAACTGTATTTTTGATGTCTTTCCATACTGTTGTCTTTTCAAAGACATTTTATTTTTGTTTTTGAAGCAATCAAACAGTTCGTGGTAAGGTTGTATTTTAAACTTTATATTCCATAGATAGCTTATCACTGGAACATCGTAGAGAGTTGTTCAATGGATCATTTTAAATTATAATACAGAACGAATATTTTACCGATTATCTACTAATAACCATATATGACGTAATAAGTGACATGACGTAATATCTAAAACCTATTGTGTACTAATAACCATATATGACTTAATTAGCGACGTGACGTAAAAATTGAAAAAATTAATTTTTATTTTATTTTCGTTTTTAGTTCAGAATCGCTAAAGTTATAAACTGCAAAAATATTTATGGTGTCTGAACAATAGTTTTAATCTTTTCTTGATTTTCAAGCCAATATATTTCCCTTGCTGTTCAAGCCAAATGACAGAAAGTTTCCTATACAGGGGTTTCGGCTCCGAAACCCCTAAACGGGATATTTTTTCCTTTCTTGTTATCCAGAGATAGCTTTGCACTGGAACATCGTAGAAAGTTGTTCAATGGCTCATTTTAAAGGAAATTAATTGGGTTAAAAACCTTTTGTAACTAAAACAAATTAAAACAGGATAAATTTTTCCACTAAAAACTGTATTTTTGATGTCTTTCCATACTGCTGTCTTTTCAAAGACATTTTATTTTTGTTTTTTAAGCAATCAAACAGTTCGTGGTAAGGTTGTATTTTAAACTTTATATTCCATAGATAGCTTAGCACTGGAACATCGTAGAGAGTTGTTCAATGGATCATTTTAAATTATAATAAAGAACGAATATTTTACCGATTATCTACCAATAACCATATATGACGTAATAAGTGACATGACGTAATATCTAAAACCTATTGTGTACTAATAACCATATATGACTTAATTAGCGACGTGACGTAAAAATTGAAAAAAATTAATTTTTATTTTATTTTCGTTTTTAGTTCAGAATCGCTAAAGTTATAAACTGCAAAAATATTTATGGTGTCTGAACAATAGTTTTAATCTTTTAATTTAGACTAGAAAAATACCTGAAAATTAGAAAATTAGTTTAATTTTTTGTTAGGTTCTTGATACTTGATACGTGACATAAAAACATTCAATTAATGGTTACATAATGGTTTCAATCAAGCAAGCTATACGCAAGTTAAAAAAACAGTAATACCGAAAAAACAGAGATAGTATCTTGAAAAGAAACCAGCGGTAATCCGGGTTGCAGCGGTAGCTAGCAATCCGGGTTGCAGCGGTAGCTAGCAACCTAGTAAGAGACGATCACGTCCAATGTTAAGAAATATAAAAGCCCATAGTTCCTAACAAAAGAGTCAGATCAAAACAAAAAGTACACCATTAGAACCGCCTTGTCCGAAACCCCTATGTAGTAAACTTTCTGTCCCTTGGCTTGAACAGCAAAGGAAATATATTGGCTTGAAAATCAAGAAAAGTGGCAGCTACTACAACATTCTGCCTAAACAGGATATTTTTTTTCTTTGTTTCCAGAGATAGCTTGGTATCTTTAAAGATCGAAGTTCTTCTTCAAAAGCCAAGTAGTTTTTTAAACACCCTGGTATATTTAACGATTTAGCGCTGACACTTAGCTTACCCTGGCAATCATAATCAATGATCCAATACCGGCAAATTGATTTCAGTGTATTAGACTGTTTGAAAGCATGGTTGCATAGTAAAGAAAACAACTTCATGGTCACTGCTTTTTCTGGAGTGAATTTTCTTATAAGATCATTTAGCAATTGTAGATATTCATCTTTTTTTTCGCTGGGATGATATATTGCTTTGTTTAGCAGAAGAAATTCAGCTACGGCAAACTTTCTCTGTGACAGAGCTAACATTAAGGCTGTCTTATCATCTAAATCTAAACAATTAATTTTTGCACCACAGGAAACTAGTAAACAACAAGCATCTAGATTGCCTTCTACAGCAGCAATTTGTAGAGGTGTTCTCTGCGAACATTCAATAGTCCTTTTTCAAGTATGACGTAGATAATTTCGGAGACCACACTGCCTTTCCATGACGATAAATAAAAGTTCAAATAGGGATAAAATCCTTTTAATAGACAGTGATGATAGAAATTCACAAAAATACCAGATATTTCGGTCACATATACAGTGACCGTCATCAGTAGTAAAACTAAAATAAAACAATTTAAAACAAAAGTTTATATACTAAATCAACTAACACTACATATTATTTGAATCTCTAATTCTTTTCAAAGCAAAGGCGGAAGCTATTCTCTTTGACCTTCTTGGATTCGGTTCATTAGCGTTCAATGATATAACATTTGGACAAAGGTCAACTACATTGGGTGAATTGAACTTTACTCTCTCAGATTTTAATAAATTATCATAGATAGAGTCCAGCCCATATTCACCTGTATCTCGATTCAAAGCAATATTCTTGAATAAAATTTTCTTTATTTCAAGAATTTCACGAAAATTTTGCTTTAAACCCCGATCCCTAGAAATCAAAGAGACATTCTCGAACAAAATAAAATGGTCTGGAAAATTAAAAATATGTTCAGAAAGGGCTGAAGTGAAATCTTCAGACTTAGAAACTTGCTTTAAAGCCGAAGAAATAGAATCTTTGTGTTGTAATAATCTCCTTTCCAAACTCTGGTTAGTACGTCCCACATATGAGCTTCCACAAGTACATGGGATCTGATAAACCCCACTTTGTTGCCCCAATGAAGTTAGATCCTTCCCACAATTTAGAAAACTACCCAAAGTATTATTACTCTTTAAAGCTACCCTTAAACCATTGCTTTGTAAAATTCTTTTAAGTTTTTCACTTAGCCCGGGTACATATGGTAAGGAACAAAAATATCCTTCTCCCGAGTTGTCTCCAAGACTTCCTTACAAATCTCTAGAAGCCTTTTTCTTCTCTTTGAAAAAGTCTGGTTAATTAACCATTCTGGATACATGTTACTTATTAGTATTTTTCTTAGAAAAGACAACTCCTCAACAAATTTTGGAGATCAAAGTCTAAAGATCAGATGAGTTATAAAAAAGATCGAACCAATTCTTACTGGGTGTGCGTAACTGGAATTATAAGACAAAAATCTATTGTTATTTGTAGGTTTTCTGTAAATTTTAAAATCCAAACTATTTTGATTTTTCAAAAGAAGAACATCAAGGAAAGGAAGTTTCCCATTCTCTTCCAATTCAACGGTAAACTTTAAATCCCCTCCTAAACAATTAAGATGTTCCAAAAATACTTTTAATTCCTCCTCCCCATAATCCCATACTGAAATAATGTCATCCATATACCGGCCCCAGAAAATATGTTTTAAAAAATATGAATCTAACGCAATTGTTTCAAATTATCTAAAACAAATTTTCTCTCATGAGAAAATTGTTGGCGTTTGCATCCTGAGAAAAACATCAGAAATTGTGTTTATTCCCTATGGGTACTCGTGAATTCAGCTATATTGTTACTGATTGACAAAGTTTAGAAAAAAATCATATTAATCACAGTCAGTATTTTGGTGTTTTCGACCCCAACCCCCTTTGCACTCAAATATATTCCCCTAAACGTGTCTACCATGCATTTGTTTTTCTGATAGAACCAAAAATCTGATGTTATCTAGTGTTTCATTGGAAAGCAATTTGACGATACTAGGTTTAATATTAACTTGGCACAATGCGATTCTTCAATGTCTAATTACTTTAAGCTTTGACAGATTTAGCTGTTAATAATAGTATTGATTTTCATGGGTGTAGCGAGGGGGGCAGCTGCCCTCCCCCCTCTAGACCTTCAAATTTACATTAGATATGGCTGAAAAAGCAGATGGTTCGGAAAAAGCAGTTGATAAAACTCCATCACACTATTGACTTGGGTCAAGACAGTGAATAAACTAAACTAAAAAAGATTCGTATATATCATTTTCATGTCTGTAAACCTTTATTATTTGAAAAAAAACATAATAAACAACTGGAAGATGCAAGAAAATTATATAAAAAGTGAAAAATATGAAAGCAAAATCTTAAGCAAAAAATTTAGACAGTCAAATCTGAAAAAAGTATTTTTGATCAAATTAAAATCAAAAAAGGAATTTATTCAAGGTTTTCTCATAACTTTAAGTATATTTTTGGCATAATCTTTCTTTTCCAGTTCCATTTTTCAGTTAATATAACTCTTTTTTGTCAAGATCTTGAGATCAAAGAATAGTTGACAAATTCAATTCACTGAGATCTAGGCTAGAACTGCAAAAGACTAGCCAATCATATAAACATGGAAAGTTCGGCCCCCCGTGTCGTAATTTACCCTGTGCCGGGCAAGTCTAACATGCCGGAGGTACCCCGAATGGGGGGTTATCCGGGGTAAGTCCGAAACCCCGTGTATCTCCTGATTGGCATGAGGATAACATATTAATAAATTACAGTAAATACTTCAACTATCCTATTAACTCATCAGCTATTTACAATCATTCCATCCTCTCTTTATTTTTCCGCACTATCAGTTAAAAATTACTACCCACCTCGTGGTCAGCAAAGATGCCCTCCTCGAAATTTCAAAATTTCGTCACCACAAGAGGGGTTAAAAATGGCGGCAATACTGAACACTGTTGTCAAGTACTAAGCCAAAGGAAGAAAATGAAGTACAGAACCACAGATTTCTGTCTTCACTGAATCAGATAAGACAGGGGTGACGGAGTTACCCCGGTGTCGGACTTACCCAAGTTCACCCTATGATTTAAAAAAAAAAAAAAAAAAAAAAAAAAAAAAAAGCAGTTAGATAACGATTTGTAACTATAGACAGGTGAGAAAAATAGTTAAAGTTGTGGGTGGCAAAATCTTGCGATTTGAGGATAAAAATATTCCAAAAAGATATTTTTGAAGAAAACTGAAAAACAATATTAAAATATGCTCAAAAGTATACGCCTGGGAAAATATTCTAACTATTACATTTTAATTAAAATTGAATAAGAGAATGAAAATCTCTTATCTGATATTTCCATCTATGAATATCTCTATCTCCCAGTCAACTCTCTTATTTGTGACTTTGACGTAAACGTTTGCTAGGTGTGATGTGAAAAAATGTCATTCTGACAACCTAGATGCACGTGATGACTTTTGATTGTCATCATCGTGAATGTCATCGTGATGACACTCTTTTGACAACCTAGATTTAAATAGTGTCTTTGGATTTATTTTAACATTCCCTTCAACAATCCATGAAAATTTTGTTTAATATTCTTACCGTTCCTAAGCTATTGCACACTATTTCAACAATCTGGATACAGAAAAAGGGCACTAGAACTCTCAATTCCCAAGTAAATGAGCCCCCTCCGAATTTTTGCAGCCCCCTCCCCCTATTCCATATGAGGTGGTCGAGAAAAAATGAAAAAATAAACAATATATTGAAAGCTTATAGATCTGTACTACAGCTAACTCTAGCGCGTTGGCTCCAATTTCTAAAGATAAATTACTTTCTGAGTGGCCCTTGTATACAATACAAAGAGCCAAAACTTCAAAGAGGGATCGTGATCAAAATATCTCCCTGCTAGGGGGGGGATGAGGTGCTTGTAACAGAATTAAATCAATACTGACGAAAAGCGTTTTGAACTAATGATTACAATCTAAGTAGTAAGTTACTCAGAACTAAAAAAAAACATAAAGGGGAAAGGATAAGAAATAACAAAGAAACTTTGTTATTCTATATATCATTCTGCAAGAAAACCTCGGCTGGTGATTAGCGGGGGGGGGGGGGGATCGCTCCCCAAAGTTCCAAGTTGTCAGCGCGCAGTGCTGACACCTTGGACGATTTCGTTGGCGCATTCTTTATATCCCACTCCAAACTCAAGCTGTGTCAATGGTGTTTAGATACCATGTGAGTTACTCCTATTCCAGATTAAAATATGTCTCTTGTCCTTGCTCAAATTAGACTGCCGTAAAAAAAAAAAAAAAAAAAAAAAAATCACTGCCACATGAGCCATTGTTTGCTTTTCCAGGAAATTTGTATCACTATGGTAATCATCACCACTGTTCATTGCTTAAATAGGTTTGGAAATGTCTGAATAATTTAATGCAAACTGTTTTATGCTGAGGAAACCCCGATTCCCACAGAAAACCCCCATTCTTGAAATAAAACTAACAATTTTCAATAGCACAGAGATGATAAAAACGGATTGTCCAATTGCAAACTATGGAATGGCTAATTTATAGATCCGCAATCCAAAGCTAACCAAGCAGGTAAAATCCCTAATGCAAAACCACAGCAAGATTATCGAATTATTTATCAAGATGGCCAGAAGAATAGCGTTTCATGATCTAGATTGTCAGTCAAAGAGTATTATTTCAAATCCAGATTATGAATTTACAAGCTTATTTGTGAGCAGAAAAGTCTCTAAGGTGTCCAAAACGTCAACTTGTTTCATCAAACATTGAGCAAACAAAGATAAATTTGATTCCAGCTTTGATCTTCATGACGAAACTTTTTAAGAATAAGTACCTCTAAATGACAAAGCGGCAACAATTTTTTTTTTTTTTAATCAAATTGGACATTTTAATTATTGAAAAATGAATAATATCTTGTAAAGACCGGTTTGATTATTTTTATACTACGTTCGCTACGCAAGTACTAAGCTTTTTACGTAGCTACGTTTACACAAATTACATAGTCTAAACTGAAGAACACAAAGAATGCTGCCACATTCTCCACCAAATGATTTGTATGTTACATAAAAAATAGAGCCAGCAATCTGAATTCATTGTCACTTTCTCCCAATTTCTTTTATGGAGCAAACCAATTGGGCAAGCGTGCGGGTTATTAGAAATGAAAATAAGTAGCAAAAAATCTCCTAGATGATATACTTACACTTTTCTTTGCTATGGCAGTTGGTTCCTCAAGGTCTATGTGCATTTCTACATCTTCATCTAAATCTTCGTCTCTATCACTTTCATTATCTGCATCATCTTCATCACTTGAATTATCACCACTACATGAACCATGCCCTATATGATAGATATGTTAACTTGAGTGTTGCAATAATATTCAAGGTTTTCATACTCGCAAAAATCAAATTTTAAAAGTCATTATTTTCACTATCATATAAAAAAGTAAAGAATTTAACCTTCAATAAAAGTTGGTACAATTATAGTTTAGTAGGTCGGACTCGTTTCTACCTTTGCGCTCAGCATTCAAAAAGAGGTTTCTTTAGGGTATAGGTAGACAAAAAAAAGATGTCATTGTATCATAGGATATTTTATTATATAAGCTTAAAAAAGATCTCAAATACACATTAAAAGTACCTTAGAAAAAGCCATAATAATATTTCTTTTCAACTTCAAATGAAGATTAACAACAATTCGTGATTTTCTCAAGCAAGAAAAACGTTTCTGGAAGATATTCAAAAACTAGCAATATTAATCATTCCCTTAGGGATGCATTGCAACAATGATAAATTTTCACACATTTTATAGTGTATTTCTCAAGAAGATTCTAAACCGCAGATTTATCAGACAAGTAGCAGGGACAACTGTTCCCATTAACACATAGTATTAAATCAAATGTTGGCACGATTTATGCAAGCAAAACATTCTCATTTGCAAAGTTTTAATGGTCCATGCAGGAAATATTTATAATCAAGGAAAAAGCTCCACACTTAGAAATTAATAGCTGGTAGATAAGAAAATTTAGTTGGAAAAATATTAAGTGCAAAGATAAAGACAGAATAATACAAAAAGAGGAAATACAAAACCCAAAAACCAAAATTTTTTTTACAGCCCACTGAAATGAATTTAGAATTATGGCCATTATAGCCATAGAAAACACAATCAAACTTTTTTCCCGCGTTTTTTTGGATAGCTTATTGTTTGATGTACAATCATTCAAGAGTAATTAAAAACAACTGTTGGAAAATTACTAAGAAAACATCTAGTATAGCTCTCTCAGCCTTTCAAAACACCCACCCTTCAGAGTTCCACTTGGCTTCTGTCATTGCTGTGGATTCTAATATCCTAGTTTTAGATATAGGAACCATTTTTCTTTTGTTCTAAACTCTTTTTTACAGTGAAAAGGATCCACCCTAAGCGTTAGCTACTCTGCCTTTTATGCTCGTAACTGCCTCCAAAATCCTTACTAATATTAATACCTAAGACAGTGAGCCTATCCACCAGCTCAATCTCCTCACTACTTAACATTACTTCTTGATCCACATTTAGCCCTAATTTAAGGGACCCAGTCTTTGTAACATTAATTACCAAACTGAATCTTGCATCTTTAAACTCTTAAAAGATTCAATTTTTTTTACAATATTTTATCTCCAGGACACTATTTTATCTGAAATAGTCTGTGTTATATATGTTTAAGAGAGTTTAATCTTCTCAGGCAATTCTAAATTCCTCCATATCCTTTGCTTTGTGATTTAGGACAAAGCTCATCAAAATAACCAATATAAATGGAGATAAAGGCCCAATCATGTTCAACTCCATTTTTATTTACTGATTCTTTTTAATGTAAAGAGTGTCCATGAAATTACTTTACACTTTAAAAAGATTATTGCAAAGGTAGTTGATGAGATGCTGTTGCCATTTTTTTTACAACTGACAATTTGCTGCACTGTCATCCATAAGGACCTGTGGTGGCACACCAATAAATGGCAACGTTACAAGCCCTTGAGCTGTATGACAAAGACAAGAACAATCAATATGCTGGAACACATTCCTGAGGATCAAGCATTTCACAACCACGTTTCTTTTAGCAAGAAGGCAACTTTTTGTGTTCAGGCAAATTAAAATAACTCAATATGAGGACCTATGGATAAGAACACCCCCATGTGACTAGGAAGCTTCACTTACCCAGTCAAAAAGTGAATGTTTGGCGTAGCCACATGTGCAATCAGATAATTGATTCATTTTCCTTCAACAAAGCAACAACTATTGCAGATATTTACCTTGTCCATCTGATCAAACATGTGGCAAAACTGATTGACTTACTAACATTCACTGTTATCCACTAAAATGCTGGACCAGAACATGGTTATCAGTTTCTTAATCAAACATTTCTGAATCAACATATCAGTTTGGATGGGCAAATTCCATGGCTGCCCCATTTGTCATATATTACTCCCTTGGATTACTCTTTTTAAGGTTCTATAAGAAATATTGTGTACCAAATGAAGAATATTCACTTCAAGCAAAGTAAATGCTGGCTCCCACCACTGCCAATATTACCCTACTGCAAACACGGTAAGAAATTAAGTACTATCTTGATATACTCTGTGCTGCTAAGATACCCAGTTAGAGCTTATTAAACACAGGAAAAATAATTTATAAACTCTGATGAAAAGAAAGTAAATTCAGTTAAATAATTCAACAGCTGACTTTGTAATGAATTATTTTACTTTTAGAGACTTTGTGGACACCCTGTATTGTCATTCTAGCAGGAAAACGTTGGGAGGTTTTATAATTGGTTTTAGATGTAGAGGGAGCCCAATTTGCTCTGGAATCAATTTGTTTAACTTCTTCTTCTTCTTTTATTTATCGAGTTCAGTAGCTCTATATAAGCATTTGATGTGACTTCTGAGCAACTTGTTTATATGTCATGCTTGTTTTAGAAAAGGATTGATTTACCTGAACTAGCCCTGGAAGAAGTAGGCACTGATTCAGAATATCCTCTATATGGAGAGCCTTCATGGGTCAAATGTAAACACTTGAGGTCAAGTGGCTCACTAAGGCCATTTCTTAGGCATAGTTCAGACACTAGGAATCGAACTTGCTCAATTATCTGAAAAAAGAACAAGTAAGAATATGACCAAAAATAATCTTGTAACTGGAATCCAAACATATTTAGAGTTGAACAACTGTTTAAAACACTAAAATAAACGTTAATTAATTTTAGACGTTAATCAATTGAACATTAAATGATTATGGATGGTGATTAAACAACCATATAATAAACTAGCCAACCAAATAAGTAATTCAAGCTTACAAATAAATTGTTCATGATACCTGAGATAAATGTGAGTTTTGCTACCTTTCTTTATGAGTAAACAGATTTTTTTTTTCTATGTGAAGGAAAAGAAGGAGCTCTTTTCACCTCCATCTGTGCATTACATCAAGCATTTTCTATTGCAAAAAATGTTTTAATTCAAAATCTTTGAACATCAAAATTTTATCTTTTAAATACTAATTAAACTAATTAAGAGGGGTTAAATTCCCCTTTAAGGCTTTAAGATATATATGGAGAAAATTTTTCAAATTGGTTGCAATTTTAAATATCAAATTTTCCTTTTTATGGGAGACTACTCATAGTTTCGTTATGGAGCTTTTCATATCAAGTTGTATAACTTTGTCCACTGAATACATTCAAATTATGAAAGTTCATACTTTGAACAACTAAAATTTCTTTGTGCAAAATAAATTATTGTAAGCATATTTCATCATACCCAAAATAAAAGGATGCATCCTAGTTCTTTCCAAAATTAGGAATATATTTATTCATTTCATCAAAGCAAAATGCAGTAAATCAAACTCAAAGACTATCAAAAACATAAGTAAAGGATATACCAGCACTAACTCACAATATTCAAATTCTTATAAGGGGTTAGGACTCAAAATATTTGTTTAACAGACCCCCCCCCCCTCTTTTTGTTTATCTCTGGTTTGGAAAGATGAAACATCCATGCAATGTTGTTATACTAGATAGTCTACAATGCCCTAGATAGTTTTTGCTCTCTTTGACTATACTAGCCAAAGCCTTCTAGGCGTAAAAAATATATCCACAACAAAGAAACAGTAAAACCGTAGAAAGAAACAGTTCAAAACAGTAAAACCTTACATGATTGTTCTTTCCATTGGTGTTGCTAAGGTGCTCAAGGACTGCTGAAATTGTTGGGTCATCTGTGTCACAAAACCAGACTGGTGGTGTATTGGGGTAGGTCTCCTAAAAAACAATAAACAACTGAATATGTACTGCTATTTAGACTTCCTTTTTTTTACACCATTTATAACAAAAGGGCTCTTGAAGTCACAAAATTGATGATAATTATTTTGTTTTAACAGAATTTTCTCCCTCTTCAAAGTGCATACTTAATTTTATAATTTGCCAGTTGTTTTTTTTTTTTTGGGGGGGGGGGGGTCTTAATTTGGCTGTGCTAAAAAGCTCCTTAAAATATATTTCTGGATACATGCCTAACAAATTTAAAACCATTCTTATGACACACACTGAGATTACATATCTATTTTATTTTTATGCTGAGCTGATTTCCTTTTGAATTCCAATCTTTAGGATAATTCATCTCTTTAAGGAAGGATGCAATTCAGTTTACAAATCTCATATAATATACCCTTCAGTGTAAAAAGTAGTGATGGGATGACAAATTGAAATTAAGAATTGCAATAGTTTTGGTTTTCCAGAAGATTGGAATTGTATTGGGAACCAAAATTTTATAAATTCTCCAAATGATTTAACTGTGTAATTTAGCTTTTTCATAGAAAAACGTTAGATCTTTTTTTTTAAATAGAGCTACTATTTGAACTCTGTGAGACTGGATAATTAATTTGCTAACAAAGATTTGTGTGAAGCAGAGCTGCTTACTTGGCAACATTATTATGAAACAGGTCAACTGAACATCAAAAGAGTTATTGCTATTGCCTCAAATTGCTTTGTCTAGTGGAATAAGGAAAAGAAAACCCTGTAGAGTTGCTGGTTAGTAATAATGGGGAGCCATTGACTCAAATTGCATCCCAATCTGTCTTCCATGGCTTAATGGACCAACTCTTGTCAACAGCAATCTTAAAGGTGTCAACAGAGGGAGCAATTACAGCAGTATCAGGAAGATTGTTCCAATGGGTAAACACCCTATTGGATAAGTAGTGGTTGCAGACTCTGGTATCTGCCCTCTTCTGAGACAACTTCTTACTATACCCCCTTGTCCTGGAGAATTCATTAAACTGAAGTAGATTTTGACAGGAGTCAGCATTCAAAAGCTTAGAAGTCATTATGACATCCCCTCTTCAACACCTGTGCACCATTGTTGAGAGCTTCAGCCTATTCAATCAAGATAAATAGTCAAGATTCTTGCATCCATCAACAACTTTTGTTGCCTGTCTTTGGAAATATTCTATTTTTGCTGATCACCCTTGTTCAGGGGTGTTGCAACACACATCCCAAATTCTAGCAATGGTCACACAAGACCCTTGCACAGTTTGGTCATAATTATGGAAGATCTGCTGTGTACACTATGCTTGATTATGCCTAGGGTCTGGGATGCTTTCGCAACTGCTGTCTGTGCATGTTTTTTAAATTTTAGTTCCTCATCAACAACAACTCCCAAATCTCTCCATTCTACCATAGAGTTAATCAATTGTCTTGAACCATCCTCTCTTATCATATGATACTGCCACCTTATGTTCTTTCTCCCTATTGCTTGACAATATTAGAGTTCAGATGCAATAGGGACACTTTTAGTGTTCAGTATATTGTTAATTTGAACTGGATTTTATATAACACATTTTTTTTCCTTTGGTTAATAAAGAAAGCTCCATTTCCTCAATGCATCAATGAAGCTAGGGAAATATCTCCCTAGTCTTTTTTTTGATGAAAAATAATATCTTTTTTTGATGAGCATGGTTTGAAATTGTTTTAGCATAAAAGAATCAATAAGTAAGACACATCACATACACAGTATTTTAACTTGGAGGGCATGCATTACAAGTGGGGCACAGCTTCAAAAATAGGCAAATTATGTAAAAAATATAGGATATTGGGATAAGAATAGTAGAAATCTCAACCAGGGCTCACTTGCCTGAGGATTCATTTCCCCTTTATAAGTCCCTGATTAACTATTAATAAGCAATTTTTTGATTAGGACAGCTTATCAGAAGAAATCTTTTAACATATTCTTGAAAATCCTAGGAATGTATTGCACTAACAAATGAAATCTTATATCAACCTATTATTCTCAATTATCTCCTTTTATTTTTACTAAATTAAAATCAGATGTATGCCAGGGAGTCTTTATGAGCAAGGTTGACAGGAGATCAAATGTGTTTACAATTATTTAATGTGTTTGAGAAAGGATAGGATGGCTAGGAGATGTTCTATAGATGAAGGATGACAAATTGCTGAAGATTGTCCTTGTCAGCCAACCCTCTAGGGCAGAACAAAAAGCAGGTCATCCCTGGATGGTGTGGAAGGATATCACAAGGAAAGACTTAAGGGAAATATGAACTTCTTGGGAGGGTTTAAAGAGGGAGGCTTTACCTTAAATCACATTGTCCAGCAAAATAAGGAAAAAAATCTGTTGATTCACTGGTCAGTGATGAGGGGAGACATTGACTCAATTGCATCCCACTCTGTATAGATTGGGATGGAGAAGGAGCATGTATAGCTGTGTTGGTCTCAGGTGGCTTGGTGCTGCAGTGAGTTAGTAGTAGTAGTAGCAATTCTGTTTTGTGTTTTTTGAATTCCCCCTCAGTTCTATACAAAAGTATTGCAAATGTGTTTGGCTGAAACCTAAGCCTTCCAGAATTGAAGAGCCTACTAATTACATTTTAGTGAATAGACTAATAGATTATTTTACATTACTGATCTACTAAGCAGACCACTGGATCAAAAATACATTTAGATGCCACACAAGAAAGCCTAAGAGTACAAAAAATAGATTAAAACAATAATTCCCCCTTAGCAGACCAGTGATTGAAATAGAAAATCTTTTTTATAGTTCCCAGGTTAAGGGGGTCCTTGTTGGAACATAGACATTCTTTTTCATCACATAAAATAATTCAGATTGTTAGTTCCTTTGAGCAGACCATATAGCTTTTCAGGGCCAAAAACAAACCTGAAAAATTGTCAAAGGCAACAGAATGAATGTATACACGGGGCACACAATAAGGGGGAGGTGGTCTGGGACTGGTCTTCCTGAATTCTCTAGATTTGTACAGCTTTAACATTCATCTTTAATGAGGGAGTTGCAATTTCTTATCTTGTATTTTAACTAATTGGAATATAGTTAACTAATATTTTGCACCACTTCTAGTCTTTAGTATAATATTTTTGATCTCTTGGTGGAGCTCCTTTCTTTTCTTTTCATATGCAGCTTGTTCTTTTTGTTCTTCCTTGAGATATTGCATATAGACATTTCCAGTGTTGGATTAAACCTTTTAGCAGGGTTTTGTCAACAGCATGCTTAGCAATTGTATCTTGGACCAGGTACAAAGCTATCAGACTCCTTTCCTTTAAGTTTACCACTAGCATGTCCTTGTTCATGAAGTACTCTTGGTCCACATCTGCTTGTCCATAAGACAGAGTTAGGAGACATTTCATTATGTCCCACAGTGCTGTATACTCTGCTCTGCCACCAATGAATCTCCCAAAAAATTTGTCAAGCCTGCAGCTGCATGAAAAATCTTTGAATTATTCACGAAGGTTTGCAGTTGCATGCCCTGAGAATATACTGAGCAATGATTCTGTTCTATTCTGAGGTAGTACACTATCCTGTACTGAAAAGAACCTGAAGGAGTTTCTCAAACATTGTAATTGCAGGCTCAGTTGCTGTTATCAAAATGACAAAGATGTTACAGAAACAGACATACATGCATTAAATGTTAGACCTATTTGTGTTTATCCACAAGGAAGAAATATTATTTTCAAGGGCAACTGAAATGTTTCCAGGACATCTTATTTTTTTCCCATTTTCCAGTTATTTTCCATGATGGAAATTGGTCTTTCATTCTTAAGGTATTCTGGGATGTGTGGGTAGGGCCATCTCACATGGGAGGGAGGGGGTATGCCCTCCACCTATGTTTTTGGGCACTCAGTAAAAAAAATGAGTTGGTAAAATTGTGGCACGAAGCACAAAGATTTTTCTGATTCTGCCAAATTTTTTTTTTTTGTTAAATAAAGATCACCTAAATATTGACATTTCATCTACAGGAATCTTGAACTTGGTTGGTAAATGGATCTTAATTTGCTCTGAAGTGTAAATTAAGGTAAACACAGCAGTTTTACAAACTCCTGCCATGATTTTACAGATGGTGCCACAATTTTCTATTTGGTTAAAAAAACAGCATAAAAATAGTGACATGACATATACTGAAACCTCAATCTTGGTTGGGAAACGCAGTGGTTTTACCAACTTGTGAAGTGATTTTATGTACTGTATTCAAAATAGACATTATGCTAATTATTGATAAAAAACAGTTGGTAAAAATTACCAGCCAGTAGATAAAATTTCTTGCTCCCCACTCCCCAAACATTTTGGCTAGTAATGACCCTGTATGTGGGAGCCCTGGTATTACATGCATTATAGCCTAATACTTGAAATAAATGATTATTCTACTGAAAAAGATTCAGAGCAGCTGAAATAAATACTAGAAAATATTATTACACAATAGTTTTGGCTATTTATAACTTGGTAAAATTCTAGATTAGATGCTCTAATAGTTGATGCCTCTTTCTCTTGTTTTAGATACAACTTATACACCTCTCTTAGCATGACTCTTGTTAAAACTGGTTTACCTAGCAATTGAATCAATAGTAACAAATTAGAGAATCAATTAACACATAAGAAATATATAACATAGACCATATATTTGGGTAAGTTTAGGTTACATTAAAATTGAATTTGCACCAAAAATGGTTATTATATTCAGAAAGAGCATAAAAAAGGCATCAAGTGGCAAGTTCACTTTATTTGTAGGTCATTTATGTGAATTATTCAATATTTACCAAAGTATGTCCTGGAATGGTATTTTGAAGTAGGCTACCTACCTCTACTCCTTCTCTCTCTGGAAGACACTGACCTTTGATGATCTTAAAAAATCTTTGTATTATAAAGTGAAACCTAGTAAATACATATTTGGTTTAAATGAAGTACAAGAAAAATATTTTCAGCTTCACAACTTTGATCAATCCCAATTTATAAGGTTTCAAAGATCTGCAAACACATGTAGCCTATAGACCTGACAAGTAGGCAAATTTCTAAGACTTAGAAAGCAGAAGAAGGTTAGCAAAGCAGCTCAACAATATTGTCCCAGAGTATATTTCTAACCCCTGGATTCATTACTGGGGTAAGGTTTATATTAATAGACTATTCAGGTAGCTAGGAAATACACATAGGCTACCTCTACAGTCAGAATTACATCCTGAATCGAAATTTAACATGCATTTGCATTGGAAATGAACTTTACCCTCCCTAAATACACCAATTCAGGGTATATATTTGCACATTGGGGGAGTGGGGTAAATTTCAAACTTATCTCTATAGTCAGAATTGCATCCTGAATCAAAATTGAACATGCATTTGCATCAAAAATGAACTTTACCCCCCCCTAATGGGCAAATATATACCCTGAATTGGTATATATCTGGGGGTGGGGTAAAGTTCATTTTTGATGCAAAAATGCATGTTAAATTTGGAATCAGGATGCAATTCTGACTAAACAGGTAAGTTTATTTCTTAGCTACCCAAATAAGTCTGTTAACATAAACCTTACCCCAGCCTATTACTGAAACTTCTATTTTCCAAGGTAAATTTCTAGGTGGCCCTATAGTTTAGGTAGGATGAAAGTGAAAACATTATTTGATGCCTTTTTTTATGCTCTTTCATAATACAATAATTGCTTCTGATGGAAATTGCATCTTGAGCCCTTAAAGGGGCCCCTAAGGTACTTCATTTTTTTAACCACACAAAGAAGTTATAACCTAACCTGCAAAGTACTTTATTTTCAATTCAAATTGTTTTCCTGCCATTACAAGTTTTTCAAATGCCATCAACAAAAATAGTGCTGAATTTTGTAATTTGAAACTTTGCTGTTGACAATTTAGGGTATATATTTACACAATAGGGGGGGGCAGGGGTAAAGTGCATGGTAAATCTGCAGTGGTCCATATAATTTAGCTAAGAAGAAAGTGAAAACATCATTTGATGCTTTTTTATGCTCTTTCATAATTTATATAAAATACCTTTGAGGTCCCTTTAAGGACTCAAGATACAATTAGCCCCAGAAGTAATTATTGAATTATGAAAGAGCATAAAAAAGGCATCAAATAATGTTTTCACTTTCATCCTAGCTAAATTATAGGGCCACTTAGAAATTTACCTTTTCCTAACCTAGTCAATTTCTAAGATAGCATAAAGTAGCTTATCTAGAATATGGTAAATTTGCAGGTGGCACAATAATTTAGCTAGGATGAAAGCAAAAATGTCGTTTGGTGCCTTTTTATATGCTTTTTCATAATACAATAATTGTTTCTGTTGCAAATTGCATCTTGAGCCCTGAAAGGAGCTGTAAATTTTTGCAAATCATATTATTGACTCACAAATAAAGTAAACATACCACTTGATGCCTTTTTTTAATATAATAATCATTTTTGTTGGAAATGAATTTTACCCCCACCCCTATATATACCAATTCAGGGTATATATTTGCACATTAGGGGGGTGGGGTATATTTTATTTCTTATGTAAATGGGAGGTAAGTTCAGACTTTACCCTCACCCCCTAATGTGCAAATATATAGGCTACCCTGAATTGGTATATATAGGGGTGGGGTAAAATTCATTTCTGACTATAATGATTATCATATTTGGAAAGAGCATAAAAAAGGCATCAGGTGGTATGTTTACTTTATTCATAAGTCAATAATATGATTTGTGAAAAATTTCACCAAAGGGGCCCCAAAGGTATTTTATATGAATTATGAAAGAGCATAAAAAAGCATCAAATGACATTTTCACTTTTATCCTAGCTAAATTATATGGCCCACTACAAATTTACCTTCAACTTTACACCCCCCCCCCCCGAATGGGCAAATAAATACCCTGATTTGGAATTTACCCTGAATTGTTGATGGCAAAATTTCAAATTTCAAAATTAAGCACTATTTTTGCTGATGGCATTTGAAAAACAGGAAAACAGTTTGAATTGAGTTGCCTAATAAATGAGGTTTGAATTGGGTAAAGTTCTACCAAATCATATTATTGAGTTAGAAATAAAGTGAATACACCATTTGATGCCTTTTTTTATGCTGATAATGAATATAATAATCATTTCTATTGGAGATAACCTAACCTAACCCTGAATTGGCAGGTAAAGTTCTACAAAATCATATTATTGAGTTATGACTGAAGTGAATACACCATTTTATGCCTTTTTTATGCTGATTACGAATATAATAAGCATTTCTATTGGAAATGAGTTTCAGCCCCCCCCCCCCCTATATATGCCAAGTTCGGGTTAGGTTGGATTGGGTATTGCCTATATCGGGGGGGGGGCTGAAATTCATTTCCGATAGAAATGCTTATTATATTCGTAATCAGCATAAAAAAAGGCATTGAATGGTGCATTCACTTTATTCCTAACTTAATAATATGATTTCATAGAACTTTACCAATTGGCATATATAGGGGGGCTGAAATTCATTTCCAATAGAAATGATTATTATATTTTTTATAAGCATAAAAAAAGGCATCAAATGGTGTATTCAATTGTGTCCTAACTCAATAATATGATTTGGTAGAACTTTACCTTGAATTGTTATAAATAAGTATTTTTGGAATATATTACTCTTGAACAACTTATTTATAAACAGGTGATATATTTTTAACCACTTTTCAATAACTCAACTAGGCTAGTGTTGATAACTTCTTTGTGTGGTTACAACACAAAACACCTCTGGGGCCCTTTTAAGGGCTCAAGGTGCAATTTGTAATAGAAGTAATTATTGTATTATGAAAGAACATAAAAAGGGCATCAAATGAAATTTTCACTTTCATCATAGCTAAATTATTGGGTCAATATATACCAAATCATATTATTGAGTTAGGACTAAAGTGAATACACCATTGGATGCCTTTTTTTATGCTGATTACGAATATAATAAGCATTTCTATCGGAAATTAATTTCCGCCCCCCCCCCCCCTATATATGCCAATTCAGGGTTAGGTTAGGTATAGCCTATATAGGGGGGGGGGGGGCTGAAATTCATTTCCAATAGAAATGCTTATTATATTTGTAATCAGCATAAAAAAAGGCATCAAATAGTGTATTCACTTTATTTGAAACTCAATAGGGTAAGACACCCAGTAGTTGGCCACCTGCCTATTCTCGGACAGAATCTTTTATACTATTTTAATAACCACTTTACAATGAGCCGTTCGTATGTCCAAGTTTAGGCAGAATTGTCATTTGCTAGTAAATTCAAAAATAGGTGGCGCTGTACAAGTGAAACTATTTGAATTAGTAACCTACTTGTTCAGAAATTCTTCAGAAATTTTTTTATACAAAAATTAAGTTTCTAGGTGGTATAATACAGTAATTAGAGCAGTTTAAATGTCAAAAAGTGATTAAAGTGTCTGACTACTGGGTGTCTTACCCTAATATGATTTGGTATATATTGACCAATTATTGTGCCACCTGCAAATTTACCTATAATACTAGCCTAGGCTACCAGGTTGTTTTCTTAACATGTTTCTTTCACAATAACCCCTATTCTAGACCTTTACCTTTTAATCTTATACTTTGTGTTTCACTTAAGAGATTATGCAGTGATGCAAGGATAAATTTTAATTAAAGGATGTGTCCAAGATTAGGCCTATTTAGCCTATGGTATTGTCTAAGGGTTTTAGCCTGTAATACTACATGCATTGTAGCCTAATATTTCAACTAACTGATTATTACAATGAAAAATATTAGGAGTAGCTGAAAAAAAACGAGAAAAATTATTACACAATAGGCTAGTCTACTCATAACTTACTGTTATGTTTCCATAAATCTCATGCTTCTTTCCCTTATTATCTATAAATCTACAAGTTAGCTCATCAACAGTCGCTGAAAGGACTTGGAACCTTTCATGTTGTTTAGGAAAAGTCGATTCTATGGCTCTGATCTCCTGTTTTAGTATATTTAGACAAGCCATGAAATCAAGCAATAGTAGCTTGAATATTTTGGACTTTTCCTCTTTTCTTCGATTTGAATGCGTTAAGACGTTATCAAGCACATGTGTGGTCATGACAGGGTTAACACAGTTGCGTTTCCTTTCGGAAGCTAGTATATTGTTCTATGATCAGTCATTTAAAATAATCCACCAATCAGAAAGGATTTTCTTTCTTACTTTTTCAAATCCCTTTCTGATTTTAATTTTTCAGACAATGGTAGCAATCGCATCCTTGACTCAGCTTTGGAAGAAATGTCAAACTCTTTGATTCTTTAATCTGACTGGTCGGCATTTTGATCTGATTTGTTCGAAGTTTGATGATTTTTAAACCTTCCGTTATGACTGAATCTAGTTTTTGAGATGTGATTTTGAAAAAAAAACTCAGGTTTTACGCTCTATGAAATTCAAGGTTTAAACCTTTCTGTTAACGTCTTTTCCTTCATTCAAGATGCTGCTGCAGCAGATAAGATTATCAAAACTAGAATGTTAATCATTTTTTTGACACTTTTATTTCTTTCACATTGACTAGGTAGGTCTGGAACATATATTTATGCAAGGTATCTAAATTGGTAAACTTCTTTCTAATAAAAGAATTGTTTTTAATTGAAAAATTAGGGACGCTCATTATATGCGGCAATGTGAAAGGTCCATTATCTATTATTTCTTGTTCCTGTCTCCTAGAAAACTATTCATTTCGAATAGTTGCAAACTATTATTATCGAAATAGTTGCAAACACTACTCTAGGAAAATTTGGACAACAATTTTTGTTCTAACAGAATGTACTGTCCTGGACCGACAAAATATAAATAACTATTTTCCTTACCTTGTACCTGTGTCTGATTGCCATACTGTTTTTGTATTTGAAAACGACTACCGTCTATCGCATGTGAGTTCTTTTGATTTTCCTATGTGTGGTGTTTGTTTGTTTTTCTCCTCAATTCATGTTATTTTCTATGTGTTTTAATTCGTTAGCTGTCTTTTTCTTTTCTTTATTTTTTTCCGTTGGTAAACCTCAATAAAAGACTTGAGGCAAATCAAATATTTCATTATAATTGGCACCATGAATTTAGGAATAATAAATTATTTGTATCTGTACAAGAAAATTTGTTTTGTTTGTTTCAATATTTACCGTTTTAATAAAATTTTCACTATTTTTCGTCTTTTATTTCATTGGAAAGAATGCATAGTATAAAAAATATATGAAGTTAAGGTTGGAAGCCATTTCAAAAAATGTCTACTCACTTTTTCTCTTTTTTTTTCTAGAAGAAGACGACTGTAAAAGAACACAAGATAAGATATTAACTATTCCTGAAAAATAAGAAAAAATATATAGATAAATTCCATGTAAAAAAAAACTTCTTAAAGAAAGTTTCTTGAATACAATAGGTCTTCTCGGCTGCATTTTCGCTTTACATTACTTCTAAGGATTAGAGGCTGTTTGAAATACCCAGCTTAGGCCTTTTTGAAACACAATATATTCAAGAGCAGACGGGCGGAAAGACGCTTAATGATTGACTTAAATGACTGGCTAATGTCCACCCTAATTATTAAATAATTTTTTAAGACCTTGATTTGGTAGGAATAATTCTCGTAAACCTGGTTTCTTTCTTTTTTGGATTTAAGTTGCTTTTGGTTCTCTTTTTTTATCTATTTTCTATCCTGCTTCTTGTTTTATCTCTTTTATTTTATACTGTCTCTTCTTTTGATTTATCCCTATTTCAGTTTCCCATTTTTATGTACTGCAAATTGATTCACGCAATTACAATTCATACTAAATATTTAAATTTTTCCTACAGTTTTGATTGCGTTCTGACGCTCGAGTTATTAAATAGAAAAACTGAAAAATATGCACAGATATTCCCAAAATTAACACACAATAAAACTTAGTTAATTAAAAGACTAACAATGTTAGTTTCAAAAAAATATTATCCAAAAAAATAAAGAATTAAAGAATAGATTTTCAAAGAAAAGTAAAGGTGATATTAAAACCTACTTACTTACTTAAGTCCCATCCATCCTCATGGGACGTTTCGGGGCCACTCCTTTCAAAGAAATCTGATGAACTAGGGCTCGATATGCTGTTCTGTCAAGTGCGGTTCGGGATAGTTGGCCAATGCGTTGTCGGTCAAAGTTTTCGATCCACCTTTTGCGCGGTCTTCCCCGTGGTCTAAGTCCTTAAGTTGTCCCTTCAAGCGCGATCCTGGGTAGGCGTTCGGGATTCATTCGTTTTACGTGGCCGAACCAGCGCAGCTGCTGTTTTCGAATTTTGTTCCGGATAGTGTCTTGCGACTTCACCCTTCTTCGGACTTCTTCGTTTGGGATATGGTCAGTATATTTGATCTTGGCTATCCGGCGCAGACATCTCATTTCGAACGCAAGGAGGTTGCGCTCGTTTTAATTTTTTAATGTCCAGGTTTCACATCCATATAGAGCATTGGGTATGATCGGACTGTTGAATAGATGCACTTTCAGATGGCTCGAAAGGTGGTTAGATTTCCAGATTTTTGATAGACTTTTGAAGCTGGAGCTAGCAAGACCGAGGCGGCGTTTAATGTCAACAGTGTGGCAGTTGTTAAGAGACTGCCGTGGTAAAGGAATTTATTGACTCTTTCCACTTATTCACCGTCTATAACTATCGAGGGGGGGTTTGTTATCTCCTGTCATGATGTGACCATGATTCTGGTCTTGTTTGCGTTAATCTGCATACCAAATGGCTTTGTTGCTTGGGACATACAGTCAGCCTGTCTCTGGAGTTCCTGGGCGGTAGTGGACGTCTGGACAATACCATCCGCATATGCTAGTTTATCAATTAAGATTCCTCCTATTCTGACTCCATATTCGACGGGTATCAGGGAGAGGATGGCATGTAAAAACAGGTTAAACAAGTGCGGCGAGAGGATGCACCCTTGCAGGACCCCGGAAGTTGTTGGGTATTTACCAGAGAGCCTACCATTGGTTAGTATTTGACTTTTGAATTGGTTGTACATGGCCTCAGTGATTTTGACTGTTTCATCTGGAACACCGTAGTGTCTTAGAATATGCCACGAGGCTTTCATCCATATTAGGTCAAAGGCCTTTCGGAAGTCAATAAAGAGCTGATAGAGGTCTCTGCTAAACTCGATGAACCGTTCCATCATCTGACGCACAGTAAAGATTTGGTCAATAGTTGTTCATCCAGATCGAAAGCCCGCTTGATACTCGCCAAGAACAGAGGTGGTGATTGCTTGAATTCTGTGAAGCAGGATCTTGGTCAGGATTCTGGTTTGGTGGCTTGTGAGGCTGATGGGCCGGTAGTTGTCACATTCTTTCTTCGAGCCTTTTTGTGTATTGGGACTATTGCTGCCTTACAATACTGCTGCGGGACGTGTCCAGTAGACCAGGTGGCTGATATAAGACTGTGGTATAGGTCGACAACGTCTTCTGAACCAACATTTATCAGTTCAGCAGTGACACCGTCTGGCCCCGGAACTTTTCCTCGCTTTAGGGATTCTATAGTCACTTTGGTGTCGCTTCTAAGCGGAGGTGGAGGGGGGTCTCGATCTATGATTGGGAAGGATTTTAGGACATTTGGGTCGGTCATTACTTCAGGGTTCAGTTTCTCCTTAAAGTATTCCTTCCATCGTTCGAGCTTCATCTTGGCTTCACTGATGTCGTTCCACTGTTTGTCTAGGATTACGGAAGTTGAGGGATCTTTTTTGGATGATAGCTCGCTGACTGTTTTGAAGAGGTTGTGGCTGTTGCCTTTCTTGAATTGGGTTTCACAATCCTTGCACTTTTTGGCGATATGCGTGCGGAATGCCTTCCTCATTTCACGCTCAACTTTCCGTTTGAGATGTTTGTAGGTGTCTCGGCTGCTTCGGTCACATTTGTTGTTATGTAGGCGTTTCTGGTCGCATAGTCGAATTATTTCTTCAGTGATCCAAGACTTTTCAACTTTGGCTTTTCTACCAGGTGTGAGAATGTGGGAAAGAC
>NW_028300456.1:74689-112929 GCF_049724085.1 Artemia sp. Qi Xiang Cuo
CTTCCGTCTCACAACTTTATTTTTAAAACAATAAAAAACTTAAGCGTAAAGAGGGAGGCGTTGAGGAAGGGACCGCCCCTTTCATATACGGAATAATTTCTGTTCGTTTTAAGTTTTAATGTCACTCCTTACTTTCAGTTAAAAAAAAAACTAGTTATTTAATTCTAAAAATAGATCAATTGACGGCACGCCGCTGCCGAATTTGATTTCGGCCCGGCTTCGGGGACTAGTCCCAAATGTAGATTAAAAATAATAAATAAAACGGAATCACAGACATAAATGTCTTGTAACAGTGCATGGCAACACCGTGGATCTCAAAGTTTTGACATGAAAAACGGAGATCAACCCTCCCTTTTTTTTGAAAATGTTGTATTAATCGTTCTAAGAGAATATATTGGTGACAAGGTCAGGGAACCGTCGCACGTTTTCAGCACTTGGAAGTTTTAGCTTAACTTTAACTTAAAACTAATGGCTGCTTATGTGCCTTCTTGAATAAGCTTTTCCTCTCGAAAGCAGGAACATGGCGGGAAATAACGAAACCTAGGCGACACAGCTTCAGCACATGGATTATTAAACTCCTGTTCAGCTCATAAACTATAGGCTCTGACTCAAAGATAAACGAAAACTATTCTTTTAGGGAAGAATTATGCTCAGCTTCCCAAAACGTAATGTCATATTCGTCAATCTGGTCTGAGGTCCATACGTTCCGCAAAAAATCTAAAGGTTAGAACCTTGCCGCTTTCGTGAAATAAACCGAAATCGGCAACATAGAAAAAAAATATATTAGCAAAGGGTTGCTTCTCCAACGCGGTTATCCTGTATATGAGTAGATGTGGGAGATAACTGCTCCCCTCGACCACCCTTGCTCTTTACGCTTGCAAAAATTTAGAATTGTCGGCTTTTTGTAACCTCCCTCAGCTCGCCAAGACCTTCACACCTTGCAATTATAGCCTGATATTGCCTCCATTCGCTCGCTTAGCTTGCTACAGCCAGCAGCTCAGACCTCCGGCCCTCGTCACATTTAAGGTAGTTAAATCTATTCTTCCTTCAATAATTTTGCCTCTAACAAAACTTGTTAATCTTTTATTTGAATGTGGAGTTTTTCCGGATGCTCTCAAGCGTGCTCAGATTATTGTTTTCTATAAGGGTGGACCAAGAAATGATCCGGCAAATTATCGACCAATTTCAATTTTATTAGTATTTAGTAAAATCTTTGAAAAGGCTATGCTTTCTCGACTCCTTACTTTCCTAAAATCTAAAAATTTTCTTCATGATTTTCAATTTGGTTTCCGAATGAAGCACTTCACTGAACATGCCTGTATGGCCCTTTTGAATTTTATTTATTCTGCGTTAGATTCGGGATTGATTCCGGCTGCAATGTTCCTGGATATTCGTAAGGCTTTCGATTCCTTAACCCATGAAATTGTTCTATCGAAGATATCTCATTTCGGCACAAGGGCAAATTTACTTTTTTGGTTTCAGTCTTATCTGAAAGATATGTTAATTTCTGTTGATCCACTTTTCCGGTCACCCTCACAAGTGAATTTTGGCGTCCCCCAGGGATCAGTTTTAGGGCCTGTGCTATTTTTGATTTATGTAAATGATCTTTATTATGTTGTAAAAAAGCAAAAACTTATTAATTTCTGTAGACTTTGTCATCCTAAGCCCTCCCTTACCCATAGTGGCAACTATAGTTTGTCTTCTTCTGATGTACTTGTTTGTTTTGCTGATGACAGCACACTTGGCACTTCGGGAAACTGCGAATCAGAACTTCGATTAAATTTGGAAAATTTGTTTGAGAGGGTAATTTTATGGCTTGATGCTAATCATCTTACCATAAATTTTTCTAAGTCTAGTTTTTTAATTTTTTGGCGTGTTTCTCAGGTTTATCCCCAGTTATCAGAAATTCACCAGCCGAAAATCACCACAACAAGAGTTTGGGTATGACCTCCTTCCAATTTGATGTTGTTTGTACTTTCCAAGACTGTTCAAGACGCATATAGTTTTCAGTAAAGCGCCAATGACGCAGTAGGTTTTAGACTTTTACAGTGAGAGAAGGAGGTCATACCCAAACTCTTGTTTGTGTTTTTTGTTTGTTTCATCCTTGATTTGTATATTAAATCTGAGTTTCACTCTTTACAAAATTTATTTATTAATTTACATTAATATCTATTGTATGTTTGTTTGCATTGATTGTTTATCTGATTTCTGTTTGTTTTAAGTTTCATTTATACCTCAATAGTAAAATATTTTTTTCTTCTTAAGCTTGATTTTCATATTCAATCTAAGCATTACTCGCTTTAAGATCTATTTATTCATTTATATTATTACTTGTTGTATGTTTTTGCTATGATTGTTTATTTAATTTTTGTTCGTTTTGGGTTTCATTTATTCTTTAATGGTAATTTCTGGTTGTTTTGAGTTTGAATTCTAAAAGGTATTTGTATCTGCTGAGCTTAAGTTTAAAATGGCCTTTACTTTTCTTTGAAAAACTTATTTTTCGGAAAGTTTTTTTTTTAATTAATTTTTGTTAATTTTTTATTGAAAAAAAATTTGAGTTTTTAAAAATTCCTTATTTCAAAATCAAACTTTAAAAAAAAAAAAAATCAAATATTCATCAAACTATCAAAACTGATATCAAAGTAACAACATCAAAGTGAAAAAATGGGTTTGTGTCAACCTCGGAGTTTTTATTATCTGATGTTTGAACTATTTTTAACAAAATTGCTATTTCAAAATATTATCGGATGGGTTTGGGGAAAATGGGCATGCGGGGACTAGATTAAGCTTTGGTCTCTTTTGACTATTTAATAGTGAACTAGAACTTTCTATTTTCAGCCCTCTGAAGTTTATATGAGTATCCCTTCTATAAGAACCATATATATCCCAAGAGTATAACTTACAACGCCTGTCTCTGGGCCCTGGGGGGTTGTGTCGACCCTGGAGTTTTAATATTAGATGGTTGAACTATTTTTAACAAAATGGTCACCTGAAATTTTTATTGGATGGGTTTATCCATCCGATACACCCATAGGCGTGGAGGGTGGGAGTGGCTAGTTGCCATCCGATCTCTTTCACTCTGAGAAAATGAACTACAACTCTTAATTTCCATTCAAATGAACCCTCTCTGAAGTTTATACGAGCATACCTTCCATAAGAACCATATATGCCCCCAGAGCAATACTTACAATGCCTGCCCCGGCACTGGGGGGGGGGGCGGGATTGTGTCGACACAGGAGTTTTTCTTATCTGACCTTTGAACTATTTTTAACAAAATGACCATACGTAAAGGAGTTTTTGTTATATGATATTTGAACTATTTTTAACAAAATGGCTACCTCAAATTTTTTATCAGGTGTATTTGGAGGATAAGGGCTTGGGGGCGAGTTGCCCTCTGATCACTTTTGACTCTTAAAAAGGGCACTAGAACTCTCGCTTTCTAATCGAATGAGCCCCCTTTGAAGGTTATACGACGACCCCTTCTATAGGAAGTGCCTCTGGGAAAAAATTAATGGAGGGTGGGGGGATGCTTGCTGCCCAACTTTTGACTCTTAAAAAGTGAAGTATAACTTTCAATCTCAAATCAAATGAGCCCTCTAGGAATTTTATACGAGCATCCCTTCTACAACAACCATATATGCCCCCAGGGCATCACTTACAATGCCTACTCCCGGGCCTTGGGGGCTGTGTCGACACCGGAGTTTTTTGCTATTAGAGCTTTGAACTATTTTTAACAAAATATCTGTCTCAAAATTTTTATCTGATGCATTTAGGGTGTGGAGGAGGGGGGGGGGGCTAGTTGCCTTCTGATCTCTTTTGACTCTTAGAAAGTGAACAAGAACTTTCAATTTCCAATCAAATGAGCCCTCTCCGAAGTTTATACCAGCATTCCTTCCATAAGAGCTATATATGCCCCAAGAGCATTACTCAAAACGCCTGCCTCCGGGCCCTGGTGGGTTCCGTCGACACAGGAACTTTTCTTAACTGACCTTTGAACTCTTTTTAATGAAATGGTTATTATACAAATTTTATCGGATGTGCTTGGGGATTAAAGGGTGTGTGAGGGGGGCTATATGCCCTCGGATATCTTTTGACTCTTAAAAATTGAACTAGAGCTTTATATTTTCATTCAAATGAGCCCCCTCCGAAGTTTATATAAGTATCTCTTTTATAAGAGCCGTATACGCCCACAAGACGACACTTACAACGCCTATCCCCCAGGCTCTGGGGGAAGTTTTGTTATCTAATTTTTGAACAATTTCCAAAACACTGGTTATCTCAAAAATTCGCAGCGGACGGACTTGGGGAAAAAAGAGCGTGTGGGGCTAGTTTAACTCTCTTGACTCTTAAAAAGTGAACTAGAACTTTCAATTTCCAATCAAATGAGCCCTCTATGAAGTTCATACGAGCATCCCTTTTCATAAGAACCATACATGCCCTTAGGGCATAACTTGGAAACGCCTTCTTGGAAACTAGGGAACGCCTTCCCCTGTGCCCTGGGGGGTTCTATTGACCCCGGATTTTTTCTTATCCGACCTTTGAACTATTTTTAACAAATATCTATCTCAAAATTTTCATCAGCTGGGTTTTGAAAAAGAAGGCGTGGGGGGGGGGGGCGGGCGCTAGCTGCCCTCGGATTTCTTTTAACTTTTAAAAAGTGAGCTCGAAATTTCAATATTCAATCAAATGAGCCCTCTCTGAAGTTTTTACGAGCATCCCTTTCATATGAATTATATATGCCCCAGGGCATAACTTACAATAACTGCCCTTGGGCCCTGGGGGGTTGTGACGACACCTGAGTTTTGTTATTAGACTTCTTAAATATTTAGATGTTAATGGCCATCTCAAAATTTTATCCGATACATTTAAGGAAAAAGGGGCGTGGGGGGGGCTAGTTGCCCTCCAATCTCTTTTGACTCTAAAACACTTAACCAGAACTTTCGATTTCCAATCAAATGAGCCATCCCATAATTTATACGAGCATCCCTTCAATAAGAACCATATATTCCCCGAGGGCATAAGTTACACCACCTGCCCTCGGGTCCTGGGGGTTTTGTTGACACCGGAGTTTTGGTTATATGATCTTTGAACTATTTTTAACAAAATAGCTATCTCAGATTTTGTTTTGGATGCATTTGGGAAACAAGGGTTTGGGGGGGGGGAAGCTGGTTACCCTCCAATCTTTTGACGCTTAAAAAGTGAACTAGAACTTTCAATTTCCAATCAATTGATCCCTCTCTGAAGTTTATACGAGCATTCCTTCCATAAGAACCATATGCCCCCAGGGCATAACTTATAACCCTTGCCCCCGACGACTGTGAGGGGGAGTGCCCTGATCAATCATATAATTTCCAGAACTTTCGACTACTTTGAACAAAATAGCTGTATCAGAATTTTGATTGGATTTGTTTGGGGAAATGGTGGGCGTGGAAGAGATGTTAGTTGCCTTCGAATCACTTTCGACTATTGAAAAGGGAACTAACCATTTAAATCTCCAACCGAATGAGCCTTTTCTGAAGTGTCTACGACGAAGTTGTCTATACAAAACCTTATATGCCCCGAGGGAATAACTTACAACCCTTGCCCTGAGGGCTGTGGGGGAGTTGTCATCTTCAAATACCAAATTTCCAGAACTTAAACTACGTTTAATAAAATAGCTATCTCAAAATTTTGATTGGATGTGTTTGGGGAAAAGGTGGGCGTGAGAGGGAGGTTAGTTGCCCTCCAATCAATTTCGACTATTAAAAACGGCACTAGCGATTTGAATTTCCAATCGAATGAGCCTTTTTTGAAGTTTCTACAACGACTTCTATAAAAACCTTATATGCCCCCAGGGCATAAATTAAAACCCTTGTCCTGAGGGTTGTGGGGGAGTGTCCTCCTCAAAAACATTTTCTATTTGGAAATCAACTACGCTGAACAAAATGGCTATCTCAAAATTTTGATTAGATGTGTTTGGGCGAATGATGGGCGTGGGGGGGGCTTGTTGCCCTCCAATCACTTTCGATTATTAAAAAGGGCACTAGAACTCCCGATTTTCAATCGAATGAGCCCCCTTTGAAGTTTCTAAGACGACCCCTTCCATATGAAGTGCCCTTGGAAAAAAAAATAATAATAAAACATTGGAGCCGTATGGCCTTTACTATAGGCAACGCTATAGCGTTGCCTCTGACTTAGAAGTACTTTTCCTGGATCAATTTTGAAAACCCCTTTTCACTGCTTGATCCAATCTTACGTTTCTTACTGTCCAATAGTGTGGATGTCAACCTTTCCTTCACTGTTAAAACCACTTTATAAGGTTTACAATAAAGCTAGAAGCCTCATTCCGGAAACTAATCGCTCATTAGTTATCCCATTACATGATCTTGATTCACTATACATTCTTTCATGTGCATGTTTTACTTTTTCTCATGGTGACCTCCCCCGGCCCCTAAATGTTCCGCTATATTTTACCTCTGATCAAAATAATTATAATCTTCTCAATATGACAAATCAGTTTCAAGTTCCATTTACTCCTTGCATAAGGTCAGATTTTAATCCTTTAATGGCGTGTCATATAGTTTGTAATAAGTTGCCTGAATCGGCTCGAAGGTACCACTCATTTGGTTCGTTTAAAAAAATTGTTAAAAATTCTTTGACTTCGTAGAACTTATTTTTATCTGTTTTTTTTTATTATTATAATTTTTTTTTTATTATTATTTGTTTTTAGTCTATTTAATTTACTTAATTAATGTAGTTTATTTATTCTATTTTTGCTATAGTTTTATTTTATCTTTTCTTTTCTTCTCCTTTTGCTCTTATGTTTGTGAGTAAGTGATCCTTTTAAATTTTGTTTTGTTTTTATCTCTGAGTAAGTAACTCATTTGTCTTCCCCCTTCTTTACAGGCCAATGAGCCTTTGGGGGAATAATAACATTTAATATTGTATGGGTATTTAATGAAGAACAAATCTTATCTTATGTTTAAGTGTTAATTCATACTGGGAAAAAGAGAAAAGGTTGCGGATAGAGAGAATATTTTCAGATAAACGGGGAAAGTTAATCTTATTATCTTTAATCTTTGCTACTTCCAACATCTCATTAATCTTAAATCTTGAGATTAATTTCCTGTTACAAAACCAAATTGGAAAACCAAGTAAAACTTTACCATATTTGAAATCACAAATGCCAATTGATGAAAAATCTTGAATTTTAAAATCAAAATGCAGAAAAGAAGGATAAAGAACTTGCGAGAGGGCTACTGCGTTAAAGAGATCTGAAATACCAAGACACAACATAGCCGTATTGTTGATCCAAATGCGTATCTAAATTTTGCTTGAATTGGTAAAAACTTTTGAGAGACTTAGTATCTCAAGCTTAAGCGCGACAAGGCAACCCAGAAAAGTCAAGAGCACAAAATGAAATATTTTTATCATAAATTAGTTAATGTTGGGAAAATTTGACATTTTTTAAAGCTAATAAAAAGGCCTCTATCTTCAAGCACATTAGTAAGGGAATTGAAATTCTTAATTAAACCAGTTAAAAATGACTGAATACAATAATGTCAATAATGTCATATATATAATTGCAAAAGACCCTCCGTTTTGTCGCCCCCTTCCGGTTGCTGGGGCCGGGCGTTAGACCCTCGTTGATAAAACCCTCCCGTCGTCTCTCTCCGCTCACTAAGGTAGGCAGACCGAGTCTTCTGCATTCACTCATTTATAATCATGAATTCTCATTTCTAATTTGTTCTAGTGGTTCCAAAATTATTTTGCAGAAATTTCACGTTTTTACCTTGAATAATTTAGCTGCAAATCCAATTGTCAGAATAACAAACTAAGATATATGCATTTCATTTTGTTGTTGAACTGGCATCTTAAATGGGGGTTTAGACACCGATTGTTGGTGCTTCTTTCATTTTTACTATTATTTTGTTTAACAATATTAATTTAAAAAAAACTTTTTCCACAAAATAAGTTTTTCAAAGAAAAGTAAAGAATTCCATTAAGCAAAAAATTAGCAAAAATAAAATCAAATAATCTACGAAGCGTGAAACTACCGTTAATCAGTATCGAAAAATAAATGGAACCCAAAACGAACATAAATTACAATAAATAACTGATTCAAACTCAAGGCGAGCAGAAATTAACATAAGTTGGGCTCAAAACCCCTATGCCTTCCCAAGGCCAGAACATAATTTGCACTTACTGAAAAAAATATAAATGTTCTTACTTTTATAACTTTAATAAATCAAATAATATTAATATTTTGATTACTAAATATATATATGTATATTAAACTGACAATAAACATTCATTTGTATTTTTTTAAACCTTATATGTCCTTATATAAAAACCTTATATGTCCCCAGGGCATAACTTACAACCCTTGCCCTGAGGGAGGGGGGAGGAGGGGTTGTCATTCTCACGGACCAACTTTACTGAGCTTTTTACTATGTGAAACAAAATGGCTATCTGACTGTCGTCAGTGGGTTTGTTTAGAGACATCGTTTCCGTGACAGGTTTTTTAGTCATCTACAACATACTTTCGCCCGTCCAAGGGAGCACTAGCACTCTCAGTGTCATATCGATTGAGCCCCTTTTGAAGCGTTCATAATAAATTTATCTATAAAAACCTTACATGCCCCAAGGGCCTAGCTTACTGCCTTTGCCCTTGTTGCTCTGGGGGGTTTGTCATCCTTAAATACATAATTTCCAGAACTTTCAACTACGTTGAACACAATAGTTATCTCTAGACATTGATTGAATGTGTTGGGGGAAATGGTAAGCGTCAATTACTCTCCGCTGACTTTCGACTATTAAAAGGGGCAATTTCAATTTCAAAATAAATGAGCCCTTTTTGAAATTTCTACAACAACTTTCTATATAAACCTTATGTTCCCCCATGGCATAAATTACAACGCTTGCACTGAGGGCTCTGAAAGGGTTGTCATCCTAAAAGACTTAATTTCCAGAACTTTTGACTACGTTGAACAAAATGGATATCTCAAGTTTTTATTGGATGTGTTTGGGAAAAGGGTGGGCATGAGAGGCGGGGTTAGTTGCCCTTCAATCAATTTCGACTATTAAAAGGGTATTAGTCCTTTCAATTTCCAATTGAATGAGCCCTTTTTGATGTTTGCAACATCGCTTTCTATAAAAAACCTTACATGCCCCCAGGGCATAAATTACAACCCTTGCCCTGAGGGTTTTGGGGGGAGGGGTTGTCATCCTTAAAGACCTAATTTGCAAAACTTTCAACTACGTTGAATAAAATGGCTATCTAAAAATTTTGATTGGATGTATTTGGGGGAAAGTTGTGCGTGAGAGGTGGGCTAGTTGTCCTCAAATCACTTTCGACTATTATAAAGGGCACTAGCCCTTTGAATTTCCAATTGAAAGAGCTCTTTTTCAAGTTTTTACGACAAAGATTTCGATAAAAACTTTTATGCCCCCAGGGCATAACTTATAACCCTTGCCCTGAAGAATGTGGGGGGAATGTCCTGCTCAAAGGTATAATTCCTGAACTTTAAACTGCATGAAACAAAATGACTATCTAATAATTTTGATTGGATGTGTTTGGGGAAAAGGTGGGCGTGAGAGGGGGGTTAGTTGCCCTCAAATCACTTTCGACTATGAAAAAGTGCACTAGCCCTTTGAATTTCCAATGGAATGAAGCCTTTTTCAAGTTTTTATGACAAAGATTTCAATAAAAACTCATATGCCCCCTAGGCATAAATTATAACTGTTTCTCTGAAGATTGTAGGAGGAGTTTTCAGCTGATATGTATAATTTTCTGAAATTTAAACTGTGTGTATCAAAATAGCCCTATATAAATTCATATTAAATATATTTGCGGAAATGGTGGGCGTGGAAGAGGTGTTAGTTGCCTTTCAATCACTTGCGACTTTTAAAAAGAACCCTAGCCCTTTCAGATTCCAATCAAATGGACCCTCTTTTAATTTTTTCTGTAATGCTTTTTATAAAAAACCTTATATGCCCCAGGGCAAGACTTGAAACCCTTGCATTGAGAGCTGTTGGGGAGGGTCCTACTCAAAAACATAATTTCTATCTGGAAATCAACTACGCTGAAAAAAATAGCTATCTAAAAATTTTGATTGGATGTGTTTGGGGGAAAGGTGGGCGTGAGAGGGGGGTTAATTGCCCTCAAATCACTTTTGACTATTAAAAAGGGCCCCAGACCTTTGAATTTCCAATCGAATGAGCCCTTTTTGAAGTCTCTACGACAAAGACTTCAATAAAAACATATATGCCCCCAGGGTATAGCTTATAACCCTTGCCCTGAAGACTATGGGGGAGTGTCCTGGTCAAATGCATAATTTCCTGAACTTTAAACTGCGTGGAACAAAATGGTTATCTCAAAATTTTGATTGGGTGTATTTGGGGAAATGGTCGGCATGGAAGGGGTGTTCGTTGCCTTCCAATTACTTTCGACTATTAAAAACTGCACTAGCCATTTCAATTTCCAGTCGAATGAGCCCTTTTTGAAGTTTCTACGACAACGCGTTCTATAAAAACCTTATATGCCCCAGGGCATAACTTACAACCCTTGCCCTGAGGGCTATGGGGGGTTGTCATCCTCAAAGACCTAATTTCTAGAACTTAAAACTACGTTGAATAAAATAGTTGTCTCAAAATTTTGATAGGATGTGTTTGGGGAAAAGGTGGACGTGAGAGGGGGGCTAATTGCCCTCTAATCACTTTCGACTATTAAAAAGGGCACTAGCCCTTTGAATTTCCAATTGAATGAGCCCTTTTTCAAGTTTCTACGACAAAAATTTCAATAAAAACCCTTATATGCCCCCAGGGCATAACTTATAACCCTTGCCCTGAAGACTGCGGGGGGAGTGTTCTGCTCAAAGGTGTAATTTTCTGAACTTTAAACTGCGTTGAACAAAATGTATATCTCAAAATTTTGTTTGGATGTTTTTGGGGAAATGGTGGGAGCGAGAGGGGGGCTCGTTGCCTTCCAATCCCTTTCAACTATTAAAAGAGCACTAGCCTTTTCAATTCTCAGTTGAATGAGCCATTTTGGATGGTTTTACAACATAGTTTTCGATTAAAACCTTACATGCTCCCTGGGCATAACTTACAACCCTTGCCCTGAGGGTTGTGGGGGGAGGGGTTGTCATCCTTGAAGACCTAATTTCCAAAACTTTCAACTACGTTGAATAAAATGGCTATCTAAAAATTTTGATTGGATGTGTTTAGGGAAAAGAGGGGAGTGAGAGGGGGGCTAGTTACAGTCAAATCACTTTCGACTGTTATAAAGGGCACTAGCCGTTTGAATTTCCAATCGAAAGAGCTCTTTTTCAAGTTTCTACGACAAAGATTTCAATAAAAACTTATATGCCCCCAGGGCATAACTTATAACCCTTGCTGAATTTCCAATTGAATGAGCCCCTTTTCAAGTTTCTACGGCAAAGATTTCAATAAAAACCTTATATGCCCCCAGGGCATAACTTATAACCATTGCCCTGAAGACTGTGTCTCAGGGCAAAAATCTCAAAATTTTGATTGTATATGTTTGGGGAAATGGTGGGCGTGGAAGGGGTGTTAGTTGCCTTCCAGTCACTTTCGACTATTAAAAAGGGCACTAGCCACTTCAATTTCCAATCAAATGAGTCCTTTTTGAAGTTTCTACGGCAACGCGTTCTATACAAAAACCTTATATGCCTCCAGGGCATAACTTACAACCCTTGCCCTGAGGGCTGTTGGGGAGTGTCCTCCTCAAAATATAGTTTCTATCTGGAAATCAAAACCTTATATGCCCCCAGTGCATAACTTATAACCCTTGCCCTGAAGACTGTGGGGGGGTGTCTTGCTCAAAGGTATAATTTCCTGAACTTTAAACTGCCTGGAACAAAATGGATATCTAAAATTTTTGAGTGGATATGTTTTTGGGGAAATGGTGGGCGTGAGAGAGGGGTTAGTTGCCCTTCAATCACTTTCGACTATTAAAAGGGCACTGGTCTTTTCAATTTCCAATTGAATGAGCCCCTTTTTGATGTTTTTACAGCATCGCTTTCTATAAAAAAACCTTACATGCCCCCTGGGCATAACTTAAAACCCTTGCCCTGAGGGTTGTGGGGGGGGGGGGGTTTGGGGAAATGGTGGGCGTGAGAGGGGTGTTAGTTGCCTTCCAATTACTTTCGACTATTAAAAAGGACACTAGCCATTTCAATTTCCAAGCGAATGAGTCCTTTTTAAAGTTTCTACGACTACGCGTTCTATAAAAACCTTATATGCCCCCTGGCATAACTTACAACCCTTGCCCTGAGGGCTGTGGGGGGGTTGTCATCCTCAAAGACCTAATTTCCAGAACTTAAAAATACTTTGAATAAAATGGCTATCTCAAAATTTTCATTGGATGTGTTTGGGCAAATGGTTGGCGTGAGAGGGGCGTTAGTTGCCCTCCACTAATTTTCAAATAATAAAAAGGTCAATAGCCCTTTTAATTTACAATATAATGAGCCTTTTTTGAAGTTTCTACGACAACGCCTTCTATAAAAACCTTAAACGCCCCCAGGGCGTAACTTACAGCCCAGCTCTGAAGGCTGTGGGGCAGTGTCCTCTTCAAAAACATAATTTCTATCTGGAAATCAACTACGCTGAACAAAATGGCTATCTAAAAATTTTTATTAGATGTGTTTCGGGAAATGGTGGGCGTGGAAGGGGTGTTAGTTGCCTTCCAATCACTTTTGACTATTAAAAAGGGCACAAGCCACCCCAATTTCCAATTGAATGAGCCCTTTTCGAAGTTTCTACGACAACTTTTTAGATGCTAAGGGCCCGGCTCTGAAGGAAAAAAATAAAATAAATAAAACATTGTGCCAACATCCTTCTTATATGCCCCTAGGGCATTACTTAAATGCCTTGCCCCGAAGGTTGTGGGGGAGTATCCTCCACTAAAACTTAATTTCTATCTGAAAATCCACTACGCTGAACAAAATGGCCATCTTAAAATTTTGATTGGACGTGTTTGGGTAAAAGGTGGGCGTGAGAGGAGGGTTAGTTGCCCTCTAATCCCTTTCGACTATTAAAAAGGGCACTAGCACTTTGAATTTCCAATCGAATGAGCCTTTTTTGAAGTTTCTACGACAACGCCTTCTATAAAAACCTTATACGCCCCCAGGGCATAACTTACAACCCTTGCCCTGAATGTTTTGGGGGAGTGTCCTCCTCAAAAACATAATTTCTATCTGGAAATCAACTACGCTGAACAAAATGGTCATCTCAAAATTTTGATTGGATGTATTTCGGGAAATGGTGGGCGTGGAAGGGGTGTTAGTTGCCTTCCAATCACTTTCGACTGTTAATTTTGCTTTTGGCTCATTCGATTTGCAATTGAATGAGCCATTTTCGAAGTTTCTACGACAACTTCTTCGATACGAAGTGCCCTGCTCTAAAAGAAAAAAAAATAATAAAAATACATCGTGCCAACATCGTTCTTATATGCCCTCAGGGCATAACTTAAAATCCTTGCTCTGAGGACTGTGGGTGAGTGTCCTCCTCAAAAGCATATTTTCTATCTGGAAATCAACTACGCTGAACAAAATAGCTATCTCAAAATTTTGATTGGATATTTTTGAGGGGCGGGGGGGGGGGGGCTAGTTGCCCTCCAATCACTTTCGACTATTAAAAAGGGCATTAGCCACTCCAATTTTCAATTGAATAAGCCCTTTTCGAAGTTTCTACTACATCTCCTTCGATACGAAGTGCCCTGGTATGGAAAAGAAAAAAAAATTACATTGTGCCAACATCGTTCTTTACTTAGGCAGCGCGATTGCGCTGCCTATGATGTATGCATGAAATTGCATTTCATTGATTAGAAAAGACCGCATATACGCACAACCGCAAATGATTCGATAATAATAAAAAAAAATTAATTTTCCGAGATTGCATGGTTGTCAGTACTCATCTGACTTGTGCAATTGAAAGTGCAATTTAATTGTTTCATATTAAAACTCTTGAGCGATAATGCTTGACTGATTGCATCATAATTTCACCATAAGCAAGATACTGTACTTTCATTAATTTTTTTTTTCTGGGATTGCAAAGCACCCTAAGCTATATATCTTGCTATTTTGCTATATATCTTGCTATATTGTTACGAGAAAATCTTTTTATTGGGAGGGGGTAGAGTCATCAGCCCCCTCTCGCCTTCAAAAACAAAACAGATGAATTATACGATAAAAGATAAGAAGGATATAGAAGTGTTTGTACAAAAGCATTCGTTTGGAGGGGTGTGTGTGTAGGTCCTGTATGCACTTCTTCACTGTCCATCAGATCGCCAAGAAACTTTAAGAATGTACTGATTACACTCTTCCGAAGGTTTAGATATAAAACTTTTCGCCCCTCTTAAGGCTTTTTGTACTGACTGAAATTAGAAACTCTCAACACAAATAATTGGCATTCCCTTCTGGTCATAATATTTGTATTTCTGGATATTCAATTTATAGGTTAGTTAATTATGAATCCTGTCATCTAACACACTTCCGAAATTATAAAAGTTCTTTTGATGGCAGAAGGAGCTTTTAGATTAGCTATAGTCTGCTAGTGGCCGGGCTCTTTGCTAGCGAAAAAGCCGTTTGTATGACTTGAAATAAAAATTTTAAAAATACCTCTATGAAAAAAAACTTTTAGGGGAGTGGATTGAAGGCAGAAGGATCTCTTAGTGTTGTTATAGTGTGATAGTGGGGGGCGAGTTGCTAGCGAAAAACCCGTATGGATGACTTGAAATAAAGAAATTTTAACAAAAAATCTCTGAAAAAATATTTGTTGTGGGAATGGTTGATGGCAGAAGGATCTCTTAGAGTAGTTATAGTGTGATAGGGGAGGGGGGAGTCGCTAGCGAAAAAGCCGTGTGGATGACTTGAAATAAAAAATTTTTACAAGAAATCTCTGAAAAAATATTTTTGGGGGGATGGGTTGATGGCAGAAGGATCTCTTAGAGTAGTTATAATGTGATAGTGGGGGGTGAGTTGCTAACAAAAAACACGTGTGGATGACTTGAAATACAATTTTTAACAAGAAATCCCTGAAAAAATTTTTTTGGGAAAATGGGTTGATGCCAGAAGGACCTATTACAGTAGTTATAGTGCGATAGTGGGGGGTGTGTTGCTAGTAAAAAATCCGTGTGAATGACTTGAAATAAAAAATTTTAAAAAGAATAATCTGAAAAAACATTTTTAGGGGGATGGGTTGATGGCAGAAGGATCTCTTAGAGTAGTTATAGCGTGATAGGGGACGAGGGAGTTGCTAGCGAAAAACCCCGTGTGGATGACTTGAAATAAAAAATTTGAACAAGATTACATTCTCTTGATTTTTCAAAGTTCATTTTGAATTTATTTCGTGAAATGCAAGAGTTGGAATATTTCAGTAGTGTTTTGTCGTGGTTTATCTTGTCACAGTTACATTCTCCTGCTTTTTCAAAGTTCATTTTGGATTTCTTTCCTTGAAATGAAAGAATTGGAATATTTCAGTAGTGTTTTGTCGTTGTTTACCTTGTCACAGTTACATTCTCTTGATTTTTAAAAGTTCATTTTGGATTTTTACATTCTCTTGATTTTTCAAAGTTCATTTTGAATTTCTTTCATTGAAATGCAAGAGTTGGAATATTTCAGTAGTGTTTTGTTGTGCTTTACCTTGTCACAGTTACATTCTCTTGATTTTTCAAAGTTCCTTTTTAATTTCTTTCCTTGAAATGCATTGAAATGCAAGAGTTGGAATATTTCAGTTCAAAGTCGATTTTGGATTTCTTTCGTTGAAATGCAAGAGTTGGAATATTTCAGTAGTGTTTTGTTGTGCTTTACCATGTCATAGTTACATTCTCTTGATTTTTCAAAGTTCATTTTGGATTTCTTTCCTTGAAATGCATTTAAATGCAAGAGTTGGAATATTTCAGTAGTAAGTTCATCTTGAATTTCTTTCGTTGAAATGCAAGACTTGGAATATTTCAGTAGTGTTTTGTCGTGGTTTATCGTGTCACAGTTACACTCTCTTGCTTTTTCAAAGTTCATTGTGGATTTATTTCGTTGAAATGTGTTTTGCTGTGCTTTACCTTGTCACAGTTAAATTTTATTGATTTTTCAAAGTTTGTTTTGAATTTATTTCGTTGAAATGTAAGAGTTGGAATATTTCAGTAGTGTTTTGTTGTGCTTTACCTAGTCAATGTTACATTCTCTTGATTTTTCAATGTTCATTTTGGATTTCTTTCGTGAAATGCAAGAGTTGGAATATTTCAGTAGTGTTTTGTCGTGGTTTAGCATGTCATAGTTACATTCCCTTGATTTTTCAAAATTCATTTTGAATTTCTTTCGTGAAATGCAAGAGTTGGAATATTTCAGTTGTGTTTTGTCGTGGTTTCATTGTCACAGTTACAGTCTCTTGACTTTGCAAAGTTCATTTTGGGTTTATTTCATTGAAATGCATTGAAATGCAAGAGTTGGAATATTTTAGTAGTGTCATGTCGTGGTATACCTCGTCACAGCTACATTCTCTCGATTTTTCAAAGTTCATTTTGGATTTCTTTCGTTGACATGCAGGAGGTGGAATATTTCAATAGTTTTTTGCTGTGCTTAACCTTGTCACAGTTACATTCTCTTGATTTTTCAAAGTTCATTTGGAATTTCTTTAATGAAATGCAATAGTTGGAATATATAAATAGTGTTTTGTAATGGTTTAACTTGCAAAAGTTACTTTATATTGATTTTTCAAAGTTAATTTTGGATTTCTTTAATTGAAATGCAAGAGTTGGAATATTTCAGTACTGTTTTTTCATTGTTCACATTGTCACAGTTACATTCTCTTGATTTTTCAAGTTCATTTTGGATTCCTTTCCTTGAAATGCAAGAGTTGAAATATTTCAATAGTGTTTGGTCGTGGTTTACCTTGTCACAGTTGAGTTCTCTTGATTTTTCAAAATTCATTTTGGATTTCTTTCATTGAAATACAAGAGTTGGAATATTTCAGTAATGTTTTGTTGTGGTTTTCCTAGTCACTGTTACATTCTTCTGATTTTTCAAAGTTCATTTTGGATTTCTTTCATTGAAATGCAAGAGTTGGAATATTTCAGTAGTGTTTTGATTAAGTTAGGTTAGGTTAAGTTAGGGTAGGTTAGGTTAGCCTACGTACGCGCGCGTACGTAGGCTAACCTAACCTAACCTAACGTAATCAAAACACTACTGAAATATTCCAACTGCTGCATATTAACTAAAGAAAGGCAAAATGAACTTTAAAAAATCAAGAAAATGTAACAGTGACTAGGTAAACCACAAAAAAAAACTATTCAAATATTCAAACTCTTGCATTTCAATGAAAGGAATCGAAAATTAACTTTGAAAAATCAAGAGAATGCAACTGTGACAAGGTAAACCACGACAATACATCACTGAAATATTCCAACTCTTGTATTTCAATGAAAGAAATTCAAAATTAACTTTGAAAAATCAAGAGAATGTATTTTTGACAAGGTAAACCATAACAAAACAATAATGAAATATTCCAATTCTTGCATTTCAATGAAAAAAATTCAAAATGAACTTTGAAAAATCATGAGAATGTAACTGTGATATGGTCAACCACGACAAAACACTACTGAAATATTCCAACTCTTGCATTTCACGAAAGAAATTCAAAATGATCTTTGAAAAATCAAGAGAATGTAAACTTGTTAAAAATTGTATTTCAAGTCATCCACACGGGTTTTTCACTAGCAACTCGCCCCTCCCCTATCACACTATAACTACTCTAAGAGATCCTTCTGCCAACAACCCATCCCCCTAAAAATATTTTTTCAGAAATTTCTTGTTTAAAAAATTTATTTCAAGTCATCCAAACGGGTTTTTCTCTAGCAACTCGCCCCTCCCCTATCACACTATAACTACTCTAAGAGATCCTTCTGCCATCAACCCATCCCCCTAAAAATATTTTTTAAGTGATTTCTTGTTAAAAATTATTATTTTAAGTCTTAACCACTGTTTTTTCTATCGAAATTCGCCCTCACCTAGCAAACTCTACTTAATCAAATATAACCGTCAACCATCCAATACTACTACCAAAAATATTTTTTCTATGTTTTGTTGTTCAAAAATTTTAATTATAGTCCTCCAAACTAGTGTGTTGCTATCAGCTCACCCCTCCCTCTCACATTCTAACTACTCTAGGAGATCCTTCTGCCATCAACCCATCCCCCCAAAAATATTTTCAGAGATTTCTTTTTAAAAATTTTTATTTCATGTCATCCACACGGGTTTTTCGCGAGCAACTCGCTCCACCCCGATCACACTATAACTAATCTAAGAGATCCTTCTTCCCTCAACCCAACCCCCTAAAAATATTTTTTTAGAGAATTCTTTTTACAATATTGTGTTTAAAGTCATCCACACGGGGTTTTTCGCTAGCAACTCGCCCGTCCCCTATCACACTATAAATACTCTAAGATCTCCTTCTTCCATTAACCCATCCCCCTAAAAATATTTTTTCAGTGATTTCTTGTTAAAAAAAAATTTTTCAAGTCATCCACACGTGTTTTTCGCTAGCAACTCGCCCTCCACTATCACACTATAACTACTGTAAGAGCTCCTTCTGCCATCAACCCATCCCCCAAAAATTATTTTTTCTAAGATTTCTTGTTCAAAATTTTTATTTCAAGTCATCCACACGGGTTTTTCGCTAGCACCTCTCCCCCCACTATCACAATATAACTTCTCTATGAGATCCTTCTGCCATCAACCCATCCCCCCAAAAATATTTTTAGAGATTTCTTGTTAAAAAATTTTATTTCAAGTCATCCACACGGGTTTTTCACTAGCAACTCCCCCCTCCCCTATCACGCTATAACTACTCTAAGAGATCCTTCTGCCATCAACCCATCCCTCTAAAAATATTTTTTCAGAGATTTCTTGTTAAAATTTTTTTTTTCAAGTCATCCACACGGGTTTTTCGCTAGCAACTCGCTCTCCACTATCACACAATAACTATTCTAAGAGATCCTTCTGCCATCAACCCATCCCCCCAAAAATATTTTTTCAGAGATTTCTTGTTAAAAATTTTTATTTCAAGTCATCCATACAGGTTTTTCACTAGCAACTCGCGCCTCCCCTATCACACTATAACTACTCTAAGATATCCTTCTGCCATCAACCCCTCCCCCCAAAAATATTTTTTCAGAGATTTCTTGTTAAAAATCTTTTATTTCAAGTCATCCACACGAGTTTTTCGCTAGCAACTCGCCCTCCACTATCACAGTATAACTACTCTAAGAGGTCCTTCTGCCATCAACCCATCCCCCAAAAAATATTTTTTCAGAGATCTCTTTTTAAAGATATTTATTTAAAGTCATCCACACGGGTTTGTCGCTAGCCACTCACTCCCCACTATCACGATATAACTAGTCTAAAAGATCCATCTGTCATCAACCCATCCCCCTAAAAACATTTTTTTAGAGGTTTCTTTTTAAAATTTTTTGTTTCAAGTCATCCACACGGGTTTTTCGCTAGCAACTCGCCCCTCCCGTGTTGCCTCAAAAACCAGTCTGGTTGTCTTATACAATCTTGACTATACTCTCAAAACGTTTTTGGCCACTTTATAGGTATAAAAGATTTGCTCGTTTTTTTTGCAATGTGCACGTCAAAGTGTAGTGTATATTCTTGTAGGCGTGAAACTTTACTGTATATTCTTGTGTTCGTGAATATGTTCGTGAAATATATAGATAGTTTACTACTTATTTTGCACTGGGAGGGATTTTCTGTGGAGGGGGTGAGGAATTTTCTGTATTAAAACGAATTTATTTTGTGTATTCTTTCTGTCTATTTGTATATGTATCAAAATAAATTAATTAGGTATCATAGGCAGCGCAATCGCGCTGCCTAAGTAAAGAACGATGTTAGCACAATGTATTTTTTTTTTTTTGCTAAGTTTTTATGTTTTTAAGTTTGTTTTTTTTCGAAGGAGTTGTCGTAGAAACTTCGCAAAGGGCTCATTCGATTGGAAATTGGAGTGGCTTGTGCCCTTTTCAATAGTCGAAAGTGATTGGAAGGTAACTAACCCCGCTCCCACGCCCACCAATTCCCGAAACACATACAATCAAAATTTTGACATAGCCATTTTGTTAAACATAGTTGAAAGTCCTGAAAATTAGGTCTTTGAGGATGACAACTCCCCCCCCCCCCCACAGCCCTCAGGGCAAGGGTTGTAAATAGGGGAGGACATTCCCCTACAACCCTTGGGGCAAGGGTTTTAAGTTATGCCCTGGGGGCATATAAGGTTTTCATAGAAAGCGCTGTCGTAGAAACTTCAAACTGGGCTCATTCGATTGGAAATCGAAAAGGCTAGTGCCCTTTTTAATAGTCGAAAGTGGTTGGAAGAAAACTAACCCCCTTCCACGCCCACCATTTCCCCAAACACATCCAATCAAAATTTTGAGATAACCATTTTGTTCAATGTAGTTGAAAGTTTTGGCAATTATATCCTTGAGCAGGAAACTCTCCCCACAGTCTTCAGGGCAAGGGTTATAAGTTATGCCCCTGGGGGCATATAAGGTTTTTATTGAGAACTTTATCGTAGAAACGTCAAGAAAGGTTCATTTGATTGGAAATTCAAAGGGCTAGTGCTCTTTTAAATAGTCGAAAGTGATTGGAGGGCAACTAACCCCCATCTCACGCCCACCTTTTCCCCAAAAACATCCAATCAAAATTTTGAGATAGCCATTTTGTTCAACGTAGTTGAAAGTTCTGGAAATTAGGTCTTTAAGGATGACACCCCCCCCCCCCTCCACAGCCCTCTTGGCAAGGGTTGTAAGTTATGCCCTGGGGGCGTATAAGGTTTTTATAGAAAATGTTAACGTAGAAACTTCAAAAAGGGCTTATTCGATTGGAAATTGAAATGGCTAGTGCCCTTTTTAATAGTCGAAAGTAATTGAAGGGCAACTAACTCCTTCCCACGCCCACCATTTCCCCAAACATACACAATCAAAATTTTGAGATAGCCATTTTTTTCAACGTATTTTAAAGTTCTGGAAATTATGTCTTTGAGGATGACAACCCCCCCCCCCCCCCCACAGCCCTCAGGGCAAGGGTTGTAAGTTATGCCCTGGTGGCATATAAGCTTTTATAAAAAGTTGTGTCGCAGAAACTTCAAAAAGGGCTCATTTGATTGGAAATTCAAAGGGCTAGAGCCCTTTTTAATAGTCGACAGTGATTGGAGAGCAACTAACTCTTACGCCCACCATTTCCCCAAACACATTCAATCAATGTTTTGAGATAGCTATTTTGAGCAACGTAGTTGAAAGTTCTGGAAATTATGTATTTGAGGATGACAACCCCCGAGAGCCCCCAGGGCAAAGGTTGTAGTCATACCCTGGGGGCATATAAGGTTTTTATAGATAGCGTTGTCGTAGACACTTCAAAAGGAGCTCATTTAATTGGAAATTGAGAGGGCTAGTGCCCTTTTTAATAGTCGAAAGTAATTGGAGGGTAACTAACCCCCCTCTCACACCCACCATTTCCCCAAACACATCCAATCTAAATTTTGAGATAGCCATTTTTTCAACGAAGTTGTAAGTTTTGGACATTATGTCTTTGAAGATTACAACCCTCCACAGCCCTCATGGCAAGGGTTGTAAGTTATGCCGTGGGGATATAAGGTTTTTATAGAAAGCGTTGTTGTAGAAACTTCAAAAAGGGCTCATTCGATTGGAAATTGAAAGGGCTAGTACCCTTTTTAAAAGTCGAAAATGATTGAAGGGCAACGAACCCCCCTCTCACACCCACCATTTCCCCAAACACATTCAATCAAAATTTTGAGATGGCCATTTTGTTTAACGTAGTTTCAAGTTCTGGAAATTAGGTCTTTGAGTATGACACCCCCCACCCCCCACCGCCCTCAGGGCAAGGGCGGTAAGTTATGCCCTGGGGGCATATAAGGTTTTTATTATTGGGAATTGAGAGGGCTAGTGCCCTTATTAATAGTCAGAAGCGATCGGAAGGTTAATTTCCCCTCCCCCATACCCATCATTTCCACAAACACTTCCGATCAACATTTTGATATAGCAATTTTGTTGAACGTAGTTGAAGGGTCCGGAAATTTTGTTTTCGAGTATGACAACCCTCCACAGCCCTTAGGGCTAAGGTTGTAAGTTATGCCCTGGGGGTATATAATGTCATATAGAAAGTATTGTCCTAAAAACTTTAAAAAAAAGGGCTCCTTCGACTGGAAATTGACAGGGCTATTGCCCTTTTTAATAGTCGAAAGCAATCAGAAGGAGAATCCCCCCCACGCCCATCATTTCCTCAAATATTTCCGATCAACATTTGATATGGTCATTTTATTCTAGGTTGTTGAAAGGTCTAGATATTATGTCTTTGAGGATGACAACTCTCCCCCCATAGCCCTCAAGACAAGGGTCGTAATGCCTTTGGGGTATTTCACGTTTTTATAGAATTTTTTTTTTTTTTAAGGGCTCATTTGATTGGAAATTGAGAGGACTAGTGCCTTTTTTATTAGTCGAAAGCGGCAAATGTCTCCCAAAGGGCAAATGTATCCCTCTACGCCTATCATTTCCTCAAACACTTCCAATCAAAATTTTGATATAGCCATTTTGTTAAGCCTATCAGAAAGGTCTGGAAATTATGTGTTTGAAGATAACAAATCCCCCCAGCCCTCAGGGCAAGGGTTTTAAGTTATGTCCTGGGGACATATAGAGTTCTTATAGGAAGTGTGGCCATATAAACTTCAAAGGGGCTCATTGGATTGGTAATCAGACGCTCTAGTGCCCTTTTTAAGAGTCAAAGTAATCAGAGGGCAGCTACCCTCTCACCCCTACACACGTCATTTTGTCCCGAAATGTGTCTTATAGAAATTATCAGATAGCCAACCTATTCAAAATAATCTAAATATCTTATATCAAGGCTTTTGGAGTTGAAACAAACCCAGGGGTTTAAGAGTAGGAGTTGTAAGTTACGCCCAGGGGGCATTTAACGTTTTTATGGATTGGGTGGTTGTTTAACTTCAGAAGAGGCTCAGTCTTTCTTGCTGAAAAAGACTATGTCAATATAAAACGAATAGAAATTAATCAAAAAAACCTATTGCACAAAATAAGTTTTTCAAAAAAAAAATTAAAGAACTCCATTAGACCAAAAATGAAAAAAAATAGAATCAAATAATCTACCAAGCATACAACAACCACAAATCAGTATCAATAAATAAATGAAAACTAAAACAAACAGAAATTAAAATAAGTCAAAATCAAAACGAGCAGAAATTCATCTGAGTAGGATTTTAAACCCTATGCTTTCTAAAAGACAGAATATAATTTGTACTTTACTGAAAAATTCTTTATAATGTTTTCACTTCTATAACTTTAAGAAATCAAAAATTTATCAAGATTTTAAAGAACAGATATCAGTATTATGTATATTAAAATGACAACGCACATTTTTTCAAGCAAATTCATCTGATTTTTTTTCAGTGAATTCTGGTTTTTAGAAAGCATAGGGTTTAGAACCCTACTTGCCTATAGGGGGGGGATAGGGGGCTATCATTTTTAAATGATAATACCTCATTTTTTTTTTACTGAAAGCAGGGATTCCAAAAAGATAATTATTTTTTTCATTTAAAGTGGAGACGGAAGAAAATGATATCAAATCCTTTGGGAAACCATTGAAATATTTTGATAGATCCAGAGCCCCCAATTGGGGCCTGCTCATTGTCTTGTGTATATTGCGATTTCTCATAGGCTACTGGCCTAATTTGGCTTTTGTGTGTGCTCCCTTTTAATTAGATTCTTTGGAGCTTATTGAATCCCTCGGCTAATCTATGACTCAGTTTTCCAATAATTTGAGGTATATCTGAATAATTTCGACATTTTGTTGTTGTCTTTGTACCCCTTTACTCATACCCTCAATTTTTTTATTTTTTTATTTTCAAGGAACACTTAGCTGTTTAACGTTATTTTGCGTGTTTGTTTGAGCCATATACTGACCTAGTTAATTATTAAGCAAATTATTTTTTAATGTAAAGCTGAGACGGTATCCTATCAAGGTGGTATCCAGCGCGGGGGGGGGAGTAGGGAGGTATTACATATAAATGATAATATCTCGAATTTTTTTTATTGAAATCAAGGATGCCAGAAAGTTAATTTTTTTTTAACTTAAAGAAGAGACGGCATCCTATCAAGGTGGTATCCAGAGGTGGGGGGGGTAGTGAGCTATCATATTTGAATTATAATACCTCAAATTTTTTTTTTTTTAAGCAGGGATGCCAATATATTAATTATTTTTTTTAATTTAAAGCAGAGACGGTATCCTGTCAAGATGGTATCCAGAGCGGGGGCATAGGGAGTTATTATATTTAAGTGATAGTACCTTGATTTTTTTTTTTTTTTTTTTTTTTATTTAAAGCGGGGTTGCAAAAAAGTTGAAAGTTGACAAAAAATAACAATATTTTAGTGAGTTATACTTTATACAGCAATTGTATAGTTTTATCGTCCAAAGGGAAAGGGACACATGGGTCCAGCCCGTTTTTTCTTATTGATGAAACGAGTTTACTTTGAAAACATTCATTCATAAGTACCAGGCAGATTCACACTTAAACGAATTGGTGTGACGAAAGCGATATCGACATCCCCACCTAACGTTGCTCGAATGACGATGGCGCCCTTAGTCCAGTGCCAAGTTACATTAAATGGCCAGGTCATAATAAAAGCTTACAATTTGGGAGGTTCAAGGAGGAGTCTTCGACAGTCATGTAACTTCAGGGTACTAGATGTTGCGACGTTCTTAGATATCTGCAGTGGTTTAAAAAATTCGATTGCCCCACAAATGATTACCAAACATATGCACAAATATAACAAATGTAACGTTTGGAATATCACTTTTTTTAAAGCTTTGAAGAGAAGCAAAAAAGGCTAAATACCCATAACTGCGCTTGAAAGCTATTTTAAAAAGAAACTCTTTGGATATTTCCATGGATATGATCGTATCAGAAGCTTTGAGCCTGGGTGGGGATCAAAGAGGAGTCTTTGAGTATTTTGACCAATGGTGACTTATTGTTGCGACTTTCTTAAATTTGGAAATTTTTGTGAGCATTTGGAAATCAAAGCTTAAACTCAATAACTGAGTCTAAGTCTCCTTACATTTCTGGAGCTACTTCAGTCTGCATATTATTTCGTTTAATTACATTTAAAAGAGATGAGCTTTTCATTTTTTACCTAAGAAAATAGCTGGCACTACATTTTTCTTCATACCGAATAAACCATTAAGTGTTTTTTGTTTCATTGTAATTGAACTGTTCTCATGTGAAAGGTTCATCATGTATTTTTCATTTTGATAAATTTACTGCTTTTAGATGCAGTTTATAATTTAGCTGATATTAGGTATTTATGAGTTTATACTTTGGAATGAATCCCCAAAAGAAAAAATAAATAATATCCAAAAGAGCAACCAAAAGCAATAAAAAAAAGCACCAGTTCAGCCTTAGTCTACATGATATAGCCTATATTCTATAAAGAAGCCAGAAAAAACTTTAATATGTATTTTTTTTTAAATTGTTATAAAAGACCAGTTTTTAATACAGGGAAGGCTTTTTAGGAATCCAAAAGATAAAAAAAAAATCAACATCAAAGTCGCCCATTTCAACTGTTTTAAAGGTGACAAAACAGATATAGGCAAAGGGCATTATGAAAAAATTAAGCTTCTAAGTTCAGACTTCTATTCAAAGTTTTTACCCAGATAATTGACGAATTTTGTGATACGGTATTTGAAATTTTGTATGGAATAATGCTGGATGAAAAAAAACTACTAATTTTGATAATTATTTATGTTAAGAATACATAGCTAATATATACTTCAACTATTATGCAAGGGTTCTGAACGCCACAGCTATTTCGTTTCTAACAGATTTCTACTTTCTACTTGAGGAATAACGAAGAAGACCAGTATTCAGCCAGCGACTTGTGAAGTTTTGAACTCATGAATAGGCTCGAATCTTTTGTAAATTTAAGCTGTGATTTGAGAAAGACTGATGAAAACATTAATGTTTGCGGTCAATATTGATCGCGCCGGCGGTGATTCGCCGACATCTTACCGGCGGCGCGGTGGCGCGTTGTTTTTGGCCCCGCCGCCGCCGGTTTTCCCTCATCGGCGTCGCGCCGGGGTTTAAACTCTAGTATGGAAGGCCTGACGTTTGAAAGTAATCTATGTTTGTGTTTATTCAGTGCATTATTGTGTTTTTAGATCTATGGATATGACTATTCACTCTTTTTCAAATGAGTGTGCAAAAAAAAAAAAAAAATTACCCGAGATAAACCAAAAGAAATTTTACAGGTAGAATTTTCAGCTAGAATGGAAATGTCTTGGAAAAATATCCCCGAAGAGGGGGGGGGGGCGCGTTGTAAGTGTAAAAAAATTTTCCTTGTGGAATTTTTCTGGGGGTAAAGGAAATTTAAGGAATCGTTAATGGAGGGGGGAGCCAGATTTTCCGGTGCTATTTAAAAGCAATCAGAAATTAAATTAAAAAAAAGTTGCTTCGGCTGAAATGAAGGAGCAATATCAAAATTTAAACGAACAGAAATTTTTGCGTATATGAAAAGGGTTGCCCCCTCCTCAAGACTTATCTTTACGCTAAAGGTTTGACTTTTTGTACTAATTCTTTAAGAACGACTCCTCAAACACAATGGTCGTTTAATAGGAATAATAAGCTTTTTTTTAATTTTTCGATCATCTGTTATGAAAGTTCGGTGACTTCAGAGTGGGGAGAGGGGATGGTGCCTGAAACCACATGAGGGAGCCGGATTTTCCGGCATAATCTTATTAACAATCAGAAATTAAAATTTAAAAAAATAAGGTTTATTTTCAACTTAAAGTACGGAACAACATTGAAAAAGACAGAAATTAGTAAATATATGAGTGGAGCTGCACCATTCAAATCCCTTGCTCATTAAACTAACGTCTCTATTGCTTTGACAAAGCTTTTTATTTTAATTGAACGGCCCTTTTTTTATGAAGTCTTTCTTAAAGAATTCGGAAAAAGTCAAACTTTAGCATAAAGAGAGGGGTTTAAGAGGGGGAAGGCCCCTCATATATTGTAAAATTTGTTTATTTAAAGTTTTAATGTAGGTCCTTACTTTTAGTTGAGAATCTTCTTTTTTTTATTTAATTCCATAAAAAGATTTCTGTATTGAAATAAACGACACATCATTAACACAGGATTCTGATTAACGGATAATTTCTGGGCTTAGTCTGTTTAGGTGGGTGTTTTCAGGCTGAAAAATCTCTTCCTAGTTAATGTATCTACCATAAGTTGCCTTCTCATAGTAGCATAATATTTGAAGGCATGGATGTATAATGAGTCGGAGATAATAGGCTTGAGACTGTAATAATAATAATAATTTTATTTTAACCCTTCATACAAATACATGTAAATGCTCGAAGTATTTATAAAAACGAAAGAAAAAAAAATAACGAAAAAAAAATCATATAACGCTACAAAACAAAATTAAACTGCGATAACTATGAAAAAGAGAAAAGAAACGAAATCAAAATCACGATTTTAATGCACAAGACTAGCCAATGGAAAGTCGTGTATTGTTCTATTTCGACTTTTGAAACGGGTATACAACTCATCCATTTTCTTACTTAACTCAAAAATATAATACTTCTGCGAAACATAAGAGTTTCTGAACCATATGGGAATTCCCAATAAATATTTACAATACCGAAAAAAATTGAACGAATTTGATTACGTTCGGTTTTACTACCGCAATTCCATAAAGGGGTTAAAAAAAGACATGTGGCGCGAACATGGCGTTACAGAGACGACCGAGCGTAATTTCGTCAAATTGACCTTTAGTTCGTGCTAGCATACCGTAAGTTTTCTGCAGTTTTTCTTTAAGTGCTGCAATAACTTGATTTTTAGTAGCTTTAATAGAATTCCCATACCGGAGTCCGAGATATTCAAACTTATCCTTTTGGAGAACTATCTTCCCACAAACATCAACAGCACGATTTGGCAATGTTTCGTCATTCAAAACGACGAATTCAGTCTTAGACGGCTCTATTGTTAGCCCAATATCACCGAGTGCAGATGACACAGCATTAACAGCTTTCTGTTAATAAAATATTATAAGTTATCACTTATAAAAGGTAAATTATCTGCGTAAGATAGATGATAAGCATCAATTACATCATCTATCAAAAAATGTTCTATTATTTTTGTCGCAGAACGTATTGCATTGCTAAATATCACAGGGCTGATTACTGAGCCTTGTTTAACACTCCTACGTATATCTATAGGTCCAGAAAGCTGTCTTGCAGACCAAATTCTTACTTGAGATTTTTAATACCATTGTCATAGACAATTACAAACAAAGTGATCAACTCCTGTCCTTATTAGTGACAAGACTGCTTGCAAATGTAAAACAGAATCAAACGCCTTAGATATATCTATTGCGCAGACAAATAATGGAGTTTTTCGTTTCTTAAACTTTTCAACAATTGAAATAAAAGTTGCATGTGCATTCTGAACACCAAGACCGGAAACCAAACTGATTGTCACCCTCATCCGCTCTTGCTGCCACTATAGGGCACAGTATCTTCTCCAGTAACTTTGCTAGAACTGAACAAATAGTGATGGGCCTGTACGAAGAACAATCTTTAGGGTTTTTCCCCTTCTTATGTATGCAGGTAACGACCCCCTGACACAAACATTGTGGGACAGACTGTTGTGATACTATTGCTTGGAACAATAAAGCTATGTGGCTAAACAGTTTAGGGGTACCATACATCAGATGTTCCGGCTGAATACCATCTGCCCCAGGCGATTCCCCTAAAGGAAGAGGACGAACAAAAGATTCAACACACGACGGGGTAATAGTAAGCCAGTTACTGTATTGGTTTAGTCGATCAAAATGCTGCATCAGAATGTCTCGGAAATTACTTTCTAATAATGGAGGATCAGCCGCAAACATTGAAGAAAAATATTCAAACCATCTATTTATTTCAATGCTATCAGGCGGCGACGAAGAAGAGCGGATAAGTTTAGACACTTCTCGCCATAGCTGACGAGGATTATTTTTTATTTCCCGCGATAGCTCCTTAACCCGACTTCTTTTCCAAGATTTCACCTTCTTTTGATATTGGTGTTTACTCGACTTCATAATTTTAAAAGCCCATCCTGAACTTGGTCTTTCACAATCAACCCAAATTTGTCTCCAAAACACATGGCGAGACTTTTCAACCTTTAAACCAGGAAAATCTGACCAGCCTCTCTTACGGGACTTCAGCTTTATTTTTTCCGACGGAACTGCAACGGATGCAGCCATTTTCATACTATGCACCAGTTCAAGCCGATAACAATTCAAATCGAGTCAGATTTTACCCGCGAAAGCAAATGAAATGGAACCCTTATCTTATCTAAGCACAAATCAAGTAGCATCTGGTAAGTAAATATATCAATACGACTCCAGTTCTGTTTAGTGAACCACTTGTGTCTGGAGGGAGCATATGTCTCAAAAGAACTGAGTGGTAAATGAAACTCAAGATGCGAATGGTCACTTAAAAGAAATTCGTCAGAAACATTAACTATCTGCTGCTGGAGATCCCCCATATCAGTAAACACGAAATCGAGATCAGAAGTGATCACGAGATCAGACGAGATCACTGTTATGTACATAGGTAAACTATCTATTTTTCTGTAGACAATAGAAATTTTGCGGCAATGTAGGATTTAACATTTGTGAGCGACCAATGATATTATCATTAATGTCCATATTAAAATCACCCATAATAACACAAAATCTACGAGTAAGAGCTATTCTTTCAAGTAGTTTCGACAATGACGAGCAGGCAGACGCAAACTTCTGACTCGATCGGTCATTTCTGTAATTTGTAGGCATATAAACACAAACAGCAATAAAACCACTAAATTCTACCGCAAGCTATACATCATTAGACTCAAACAAATTACAATTATACTTTTTTCTAACAGCTATCATTTAGCCCCCTGAGGGTCGACCCCCAGTACTTTTAGCTGGGTAGATAAAATACCGATGATCAGAAGAAGTAGTCAGTCTTGTGCTATTATTTTCATTAAGCAGATGCTCATTAACAAAAATTATATCGACAGCACCATACACTATTTGAAGTATGTCTAATTTTTCTCTAGCACCGTTTATGTTTTGACAGAACACACCTACTTCGCCATTTATCTAGCCGGTTTACTATTTAAGTTCTTCGGCGCAGCTTGGTCTGGAATTGTACCACGAGCTGCATTTTTTAGGTTTGGGCACCGAAAGCTGTTACTTGCATGGTTGGATCCGCAGTTGGCACACTTGAGCACATCTGAGGTGCACTCGGAGTTGCTATGATCACCGGCACACTTTCTACATTTAGTGTCCTTCTGACACTGGTTTGCACGATGACCAAAACCTTGACATTTATAGCACTGCAGCGGCTTTGTAAGGGGCTTTGACACAGAAAACATGGTGTATTCCACTTTGATTCCAAACTTGAGAGCCTGATTGAAGTCAATCTTAGTAGCGAACAGAAGCTGGACAACTGAGGAATTTCCAAAGTGCTTGGCTTGGAAAATACCGCTAATTAGGTTGGGAATAGTTGAAACGTCGTAATCTTTGTCAACGTAAATGATCCCGAGGTATTCTGAGCGCAGTACCTTGCTACGGATATTTTGCTCGGCTTGGGCCCCCGAGGCGACAACACTTGCGGATGTTTCGTCTTTCATATGTACAAACAGCCTGTCTCTTCATTGTTCGATTTTGTCTATTTTATCAGCGGGTCCAATTTTCCTCAAGAACTCCTTTTGCTTGGTAGGATTAGCACTCAAGCTCGCAGGCAAATTTGACAAAACAACTGGGATAGTCCTTTCTGGTCGGGGCAGAGATGGCCATATTGGTGGCTGGTTCTCTGAGCTAGGTGCTGCAGAAGCTTCGTGCTTCTCTACAAGAAAACTTAGTATCGCTTTACAATCATTCAATCGTGAGGCAACAATCGTACTCACATCCTCAGGAATGGTGGGAACGTCAGCTGGGTCGAGAATGGCAAAACAAGGGGTCGGAACTTCATTTGCGAACATTTCTGATATAACCTCATAAATATCGCCATAAAAGGCAGAAGCCGGGTGAGAGCCCCTACGACTCTGATTAATGTCTTTGTTGAGTACTGTTTTACATATATCAATAGCCTCTTTCAGAGCTTCCTTTGAGAAAAACTTCGACTGCCTGATAACAATCTCCTTATTCGTTTTTTTTTCCACATGCCTCTGTATAAAGTTCAACACCGAACTTAAAACCACTGTATTTTCCGTCATTATTGATCCAGCTATCACCCCAAAAGACAAGGGAAGTGTCAGCCCCCGTTACCTTATCCCCGCAGTTTAAGGGAGACTCTCCCGGCAGGTACAACGGCACTTGCCACGGGTTTACTGCCCCTCTTCTGCTTGTCAATTATGGTTACGCAAAATTGAAATCAGCACAAATCTATTTTTGTAAAGTATAAATAAATGTCCATAAACTAGGTCAGTAGATTACAACATTTTTAATCCGTATAAAATGTTATGAAAGAATGGTCAAACAATTAACTCCGGTCACTGAATAAATTTAGGATCCTACCGAGTTTCAAGTTGATAAAATCTAAAAAAGGTGTTATCACATTCAAGGCTAAATGAAAGACTGTGTATGATTTCTACTCTTTTTGATAGAAGAGCATCGGCAAGTGCTGAATACCATGTTGTGACAAAAAATAGGCCCAGGGTTTTGCAAAGCCGTCCTTCTTACTGGAGGTCCAAGAGACTTTTTGCTGTCCGGTTTTAAGCCAGCTTAAGCGCTTCAATGTAGACTTGAGAAAATGTGTTGGTCCTCGTCCTGCATTGCTATCCGGAACCATTGCTTTACCTGAGGCCAAAATGATTTCAGTGATTTATAGAACATGAAAATTCGAATTTTTGGAATGGTTTTGACGTTAAAAAATAACTATCGTATCGATATTTTGACTGACGAATTCAGACGACTTGAACTGGACTTATTAGGAGTTCCAGAAACTCATATCCCCGGGGTAGGAAGCGTGACATTAGGTGATATAGAATTTGTTTACTCAGGCAGGAAGGATTGGGTACATTGACAGGGAGTAGGACTCATGATGAATAAGGAAGCTAATAAGTCTTGTTTAGGCTGGTAAGGTATTAGTAATATGAATACTATTCGCTCATTTTTAAACAGTTCGTGGTATCGAACTGTAAGTAAGGAGCTACCTGGCTCAACAGTAACTGAAACTCTAAAAAACAGAATTTTGATAGCAATAGATACATCAAAAGAATCAGATTTTTATGCTTATTTCAAAGCGGAATTTTGATAGCAATAGATACATCAAAAGAATCTGATTTTTATGCTTATATCAAAAGTTTCGCGTCTGAGAAAATCTGCCTTAATTTCGAAAAAAGGGGAAAACACCCCCTAAAAGTCATAGAACCTTAATGAAAATTACACCATCAGTTTGAGCGTATAAGATAACCCGCCTTTAGAGATTTAAAGCATAGGAAAAATGTGGATTTTTTTTTTTTTGCCATAATAAATTTTAAAGAAGCGTGTTTATTTGTTTTTTTTTTATTTTTTTCATGGGTGTTTGTTTTCTATTTGTACTATAATATAACGGAATGGCTTATTCGAATGGAAATTAAAATTTCTAATGCCATTTTTAAGTGACAAAAAATGAATGGCATATAGGCCCCCTACCACGCTCATTTTTTTCCCAAAGTTACCCGATCCAAATTTTGAGATAGCCATTTTGTTCAACGTGGTCGAAAAATATAATAACTATGTCTTTGACGATGAATTTAATCCCCACAGTCCCGGGGGGGATTTTTTAAAGTTATTAACTTTGCCCAATGTTTAAATTTATTTTGGGTTATTGGGAAGTATTCAGAATTTTTTAGGGTTATTTTTTCTGATATTATAGGGTGGAGGTTCGGGGGGTACGTGGGAGGATCTTTCCATGGGAGAAGAGACAGGGCTATGTAGGGGGGGCCGGATATTCCAGTATTATTTAAAAAAACTATCAGAAATTGTAAAAAAAAAAGTTTTTAAACTGAAAGTAAGGAGCAACATCAAAACTTAAAACGAACAGAAATTATTACGTATATGATGATTTGGTTGGCCCCCTAGTCAATACCTCGTTCTTTACGCTAAAGTTTTTTTTAGTACTTTAATCAGAGCATTTATTATCATTAATGGCATTTTTTATGCAGGGGTCATTATGAAAGAATTGTAATAAACTTATAAGTTTATCGTAAAGAGCGAGGTATTGACTAGGGGGTGAACCCCCTAATATACGTATTAAAAATATACGAATATAAAAGTTCGTTACGTAAGTTAATTTGTAGCTTAGGTATATTTATTACAAATAAAAACGTTCGTAAATAAAATTAAAAGTTTTAGTGCCTTTTTTGAGTAACCAAAAAAACTGAAGGGCAACTAGAACCCCTCTTCCGCCCCTTTTTTCTCAAAATCGTCTCATTAAAAATTTCGAGAAAGCCATTTAGCCAAAAAAATAAAATTAATATGCAAATTTCATTTTAATTATTCAAGTACGGTAAGCCAAAATCGAAACTTGCATTAATTAGAAAACGTTCAGAAATTGAATAAAAAAAGAAGTTTTTTTTAACTTAAAGCAAGGAGCGACATTAAAACTTAAAACGAACAGAAATTATTCCGTATATGTAAGGGGTGTTTTTCACAACTATTATTTAAAACAATAAGGTTTCTAAAGCTTTAGTAAAGTTTTTATGCTTTTATAGTATCCCCCTGTGTATGTATAAAGTATCCCCTTGTATGGTATCCCCTTTATATGTATCATTTGATGGATTTTGTCTTAAGAAGCACAGGAAAGGCAATGGGAGGCCATGGAATCAAGTGGGGAGAAAAAATCTCCTGGACTTAGATTATGCTGATGATTTAAGCATCCTAGATGAAAATGTGAGCAAAATGAATGAACTTAGAGGTTTTGCGAGTGCTAGAATAGGTTTGAAAATAAATGTTAAGAAGACTAAGTCACTAAGGCTAGGAATAAGGGAAGATGAAAAATTGACGTTGGGTAACGAAAAAATCTATCAATATGTTTTCCCATATGCAATATTATATATATATACAAAACAATATACAATATTTTTTTCAATGAAAAAGACTATGTCAATAAAAAACGAACAGAGATTATTTTAAAAACTTTTCCCACAAGACAAGTTTTTCAAAGGAAAGTAAATAGCTCCATTAAGCCAAGAATGTGCAAAAATAAGGTGAAATAATCTTCCAAACGTAAAACTACCACAAATCACTATCAATAAATGAATAAAACTCAAAACGAACAGAAATTACAATAGAATGCCGAGTCAAACTCAAAACAAGCAAAAATTAAACCGAGTAGGGCTGATAACTCTTATGCCTTCTCAAGACCAGAACACATATTGCCCTTTACTGAAAACCAAAAATAAGTTTGAAATTTTTTCACCTTTCTTACTTACATTAATTGAAAATTTTTCAAAACATTAACAAAGAAATGTCAGTATATGTCAATTTGACTGACAATCCACGTAAGCAAAAATTGTGTTCGGATCTTGAGACAGCAGAGGGGTTATAAAGAGGCACTCTGAAAATCGGATGAAGATTTCCTAGATATTTTCCAGAGAAATTGTTTACGGATTGTTCTGGGTACCCAACTGACTGATCGTATTTCGTATTTAACAGTATGCTGTGAAATACGCTGTAAAACCGTATTTAACAGCACTGAAACACGGGGACTTTTTAATTAGAATATGTAGCTTTTTTAAAAGTGCTAACAGATTTAGTTTAAAGAACAAGGTAATGAAAAGCGGGCAACCCTTTATATTCTGAAAAAATCTTCCAAAATTAATATGCAAATTTTGTTTTATGTACTATGAGCCAAATTCGAACCTGCATTAGTTGAAAAACGATCAGAAATTAGATAAAAACAAAACAAGTTTTTTAACTGAAAGTAAGGATCGACATTAAAACTTAAAACGAACAGAAATTATTTAGTACCTGAAAGGGGCTGCCCCCCCCCCTCAGCGCCGCGCGTTTTAAGCTAAATTTTTTATTATTTTAAAAATCAGAGTTGTGACGAAGAGTCAAAATTCAGTGTAAAGAGCGAGGCGGTGAGAAGAGAACAGCACCTTTCATATAGGGAATAATTTCTGTTCGTTTAAGTTTTATTGTTGATCCTTTCTTTTAGCTGAAAATAGCCAGTAGTTTATTTTTCTTTATCCGGAGGCTGAGTCCGTGTATTTTCAAATCTAGATTTTTCTGGTAAGTATTTATGTCATCGAAGCTTGTTTTTATATTATTCAATGTATATTATAAAATGCTCTTTAATTACAATTTTTGTTACTGAACTTTGGCATAAAGTTCAGAACTAAAGTGTTTATATTTCTATAAAGTATAAAACACAATGTTTGTATTTCTTTCTGAATTAAGATATAAATCCGTTTACTGTTTTCCTGATTTAACACGACAGATTAAGCTTTTAAAACAAGCAGAAAATGGAGTGGTATTGTTTGAACTGCTTTTTATAATTTTTACTTAAGAACATTAATTTATTAAAAATGCTCTACTCTGACACATTACAGGATTCATTTTGTGTCAATGCATTAAAAAGCTTTTTGTTTGTATGTGGAACAATTTGTTTTCAAACTAGAGATATCAGAGATACTTTATAGCATACACTATAATAGATACTTTATAGTATATAACAGCGAGGCTATAATCCCTCTAAATTCTCTAAAGCCATGCGTTTTTTGTGCTTTATTTAAATGATTTATATTTCGAGCAATGTGTTTTTGCTTGTCATAACATTAACAACCAGTGGTGTTGGTTAGGCGGCAAGAGGGCCTGTGTCTTCTATATTTTTTGGCACCCCTTAGACGTTAAAAAATACCTTTATTCGGGCATTTTTACTGAAAATGCCTTTTTTGTTTTTTTCACAGAAAAAATTGAACAAAGATACCCACCCTCTGATATGTTGGAATATGCATTCCCCCCCCCCTAAATTTTTGCTAATTTATGCCGCGGAAAAAAAAAATAAAGTCCAAAAGCTAATCAATGTTTACAAATAAGAGCTATGACAAAGGAGATTGAGGCCACCTCTCTCAAACCCTCTAAATGCTTGAGTTTCACTTGCGATTTGCTAAAAAAAGCATATTTTTGAGATCATGCTTTTTATTTTTCAAAAGAGGTTGACAACATTTGTATATGCTATAAAGTATTTGTGGCAATATCAAACTAGAGATGGATAACAAGTCCTACTGGGCTTTAATAATAGAAACGAAAGCTCTACTATGATCACGTCTAATGGCAATTACCAACTGTTTTGTGTAATGTGTTTACTGATTCCCTTAATCCTAAGATAACCTTTAATCCTTTAGTTCTATAAATTAATATATTCATCAGTTCTCAATATTAAAAAATTGTTTGAATTAAAATTGAAGACCAGTTACAAAAAGTAGCATTGTGATAAGTAATACTATATTAAAGCCACAAATATATTTTTTCGGATTTTTTTTCTTTTGTTCCAACTTGATTTTTATTCTTTTTTTCTTTATAAAGAACAAACAACTCTTGCATTTTAGTACTTTCAGATCCCTTATCAATAAAGAAGACCACAGTCTACTTGCCAAGTGGTAATTTTAAGTTGCAGTCTAATAATGATTAGTGTAATTGGTTAAATTAAGGTAGTTATAAGTTTATGATCTCAGTTCCTGACAGAAAAGTGATTAGAGCTTGAAAAAATTCCAGGCACAAGATTGTGTTGATAGTTTTTTTTTGTCAACACTGGTGCCAGTTCCCACGCATATAAACAACCCCTGCACTTTGGGTATATCCCACAAAAGACTTACCGTCAATACTTTTTTTGTAATTTATTCGCTGTTGTCTAGCTCAAAACAATAGAAAACAAAAACTCTTGGAACAAACAATGTCTAATAGCTCTTGTTCATTTGAACTAAAGTTTGATTCTTTGTAATTTCAAATTTTCCTGTTTTCTTTTTCTTAAAAGAGGAACGCTTTTTAGATTATTCCAAAAATTTGTGAAAAGGAAGATAATTAATGAAATTTATTGAAATAATGTTTAGATTATCACTCTTCAGTTTTGTTTGAGGGTTTCGTTTTACCACCGTTTTAAATTTTGCTATCTGTTTTTTTTTTTTTGCTTTCTTGGGTTTTGGAGGCTCATTGTTTAAATTTTTTATTAATTTTTAGAGACTGTATTTTAATATCTTTATATGGTTTCTTTTACTTGTTATTTTTGTTTTATATTGTAGGCGTTGAAGATCCTTCAACATGTGCTGCCGAAACCCTAATGGAAACTTCAAATTCCCCTCTATCAACAGAACATCAAAATTTCCCTAAGGCTGTTTTACCTAGGATTTCCACGTCACTTCTAGAATTTGACTCCCAGGAAGTTGATAGAGACGATCAAGGTATAATTAAAAGAATATTGTTGATGAATCAGTTTATAATGATACAGAAAAAAATTTTTGTTCTAAGGATTTTTTTTGTTAAGATAAAGCATAAAACATTACATATAGCTTCAAATAGCGTAACTGAAAGTTTTTACTTAAATTAAAAGTGTTACAAAATACAAAACGTTACAAAAGTGTTATAAAATACAAAACGATTTTAAGATTTAATGTTGTACACTCTTTTTTATGTAGGCTAAAAGTTGTACAAAATGACAAAGTGCCAATTAATTGGTCACTCTAGTTTTGAGTGACTATGAATCTGTTTCTATTCATAAACATTAACTACTGGATATGAAAATCTGTGAATAAAACTCTAAATTTCTCAAACTTGGTTCGTATTAATCAAATCTATCACTCTTGAATTTGTTCCCGCATCTTGTTATATCTAATTTTCCAAATTTGTAAACTGATATTTGTATGCTCTGTGGGTTTCATTCTGTCTGGGTAAATTATTCAAACAATGTTATTATAGATTGATTTTCTATATGTTATTTCTTCTTATTTTGTAGAAGCTGAAGCTGCTTTATCAATTGAGACTGAAACGATGAGAGAAACTTCTAGTTATATTCCGTCATCTGAGCATCAAAATCGACCTTTGGATATTTCATTGGATATAGCATCTGAGACAGACTCACAGGAACTGGATAGAAATGACGAAGGTATATTTGGAATTATCAGTGATACTTTAAAATTCAGGATCATTAAGG
>NW_028300456.1:113429-139535 GCF_049724085.1 Artemia sp. Qi Xiang Cuo
AAAAATAATAGAAGTTAGGCTACATGAAGGTGAGAGGATCACAAAAAGCATAAAGAGATATCAGTAGAATGAAAGTAGAATCAAAGTATTGGCCCAATTTATAATGTGGGACCAGAAGATTATGTAAGCTGTAACTGACATGAAAAAAAAATAAAAAAATATAATTGTAGTCAGCCTACCTGAAGGTGATAGGATTACAGACAAATATAAATGAATATCAATGGAATGACACATATTATTCCAAATATTAGCCCAAATTATACTATGGGTAGTAAGAAATTATGAGAGCTGCATATATACTGACATGACAAAAATATTATAGAATTCAGGGTACACAAGGGTGATAGCATAAAAAAATAAGATAAAGAAATATAAATGAGATGGCATATATTATTCAAAATATTGACCAAAAATATAATATGGGACCAGTCAAAATTATGCAAGTTGCATGTGTGCTGACATGAGAAAAATATGATAGAATTCAGGCTACAGGAAGGTGATAGGATCACTAACCTAGTTAAAGAAATAATAGTGGCAGGTGCCATATATTCATCAGAGTATTGGCCCAAAGTATGATGTGGAACCAGTCAAGATTATACGAGCTGCAGGTATACTGAAATGACAAAAATATGAAAAAAATCAGCCTACAAAAAGGTGACAGGATCACAAACGAACATAAAAAAAAAAAAATAACAGTGGGATAACATATATGATTCATAATATTTGCCCAAAATGCAATATAGGACCAGTGAAAATTATATGAGCTGCAAGTGTGCTGACATGACAAAAGTATTATAGAAGCCAAGCTACATGATGGTGAAAGGATCATAAACAAACATAAAGAAAAATCAGTGGGAAGGCACATATTATTTTAAGTATTAGCACAAACTATAATGTGTGACCAGTTCATATTATGGGGGTTACAAGTATAATGACACGACAAGAATATAATGTAAATCAGACAACATGAAGGTGACAGAATCACAAGCAAACATAAAGAAATATTAGTGGGAAGGGACATATCATCCAAACTATTGGCACAAAGTGTAATATGGTACCAGTCTAAATTATGTGAGGACAGTAAAGAATAATAGAGGAATATTTTAAGAACAGCAAGTAAATCCCTACAGAAACAATGCAATATATTATAAGAAAATAAATCTAAATCCATCACTTTTAATTTTTCTACATTTGCAGCACATAAATCAATTTCACTCTGATTATTAAACTTAACCACTCTTCCAGATTGGGTTTTATACAGGATATCACCTTTACTGGACCAAACATTACGTAAGCCAAGCTTTGACTTGGCATATGAAAGAAGTTGTAAGCGTGGTTTTGTAAGCGTCTCAGAAAATAGAATCCCTGATCCTTTCAAATCCTTCTTTTGTCTGAGAAGTAGTTGACGAACTTGTAAGTTGCAAAATTCAACAACGATGTGTCTGGGTTTTGCAGATGGTTTACCAATTCTTTTGTCTGATACAACATGAGACTGAATAATTGGTATGTCAGAAAATCTCCCAGCACATAGTGACAGGAATTGACTTTCAGTGTTTTCAATGGAGGTCTCCTCTTTCACCCCAAAGACAATAATTTGGTTGCTCAAAGCCTGCTGTTCAAAACGGTCATTTAATCTTGCCAGGTTGGACTGGATAGGCTGGAAAGAGTTTTTAAGGTCTATCATGGATGACTCTAAAGTAGCCAATGTAGATTCAACAGAAAATAAGCGTCTGTTATAGCTTTCAAGAGTTTTATCCACTAGATTACTAAGATATAGGTTGAGGCCAGCATACACCTCCTGCTTGATTGCATCCAGCTTATCTGAAGAGATAGTGACATTATGTTGCATGAATGTCTGTTCCTCTTTCATTTTAACCACTGCCTCATCTACCTGGGAAGAGATCTTAGCCAATACAAGGTCATCAAGTGACCCTTTCACTGAAGATTTAAGGTTGTCAGGTTGCAGTGAATCTGCTAGCATTTTATGTGTGATTTTTATGCTCTTTACGTGGTTAGTGAGCATGAGTAGTCGCTCTGAAACAGATTCTGATCCAGAGAATTGGATTGAGCTGTCAGACCTTAGTTCACGAGGTGGCTTGAGTTGACTTTTCATTTCTTATCTGAAGTAAACAACAAAACAGGACCAGAATAAGCAGTGGTATAAGACAGTTTGGGTAGAAGGCAGGATATAGTCCACAATGAAGTAACAAATTTCAAATACCAAAGCAGGGGATTGTGAAATTTGAAGAATAGAAAGCAATCAGAAAAAAACATCAAGCATCAACAGTAGCAGTGGCATAAACCCAAGGATTGGTTACTGTAGTCAAATTACAAGTTAAAATTGGTATAGGTCTCACCTGATGAGTCCCCTCTTACACCCCAGGGGTGGGGGCTGCTATGTGTTATAGTTAAGAGTTTAGAGTTTTTGCTTAGAGTTTTAGTTAGAGTTCTAGTTTAGTTTAGTTTAGTTTTAGTTAAGAGTTTTAGCTTAGAGTTTTAGCCTAGAGTCTTAGCTTAAAGTTTTAGTTACAGTAGAAGTTTAGTTTAGTTATAGTTAAGAGTTTAGAGTTTTAGCTTAGAGTTTAGTTAGAGTTCTACTTTAGTTTAGTTTTAGCTTAGAGTTTTATCTTACAGTCATAGCTTAGATTTTCAATTTGAGTTGAAGTATAGTTTAGTTATAGTTAAGAGTTTAGAGTTTTAGCTCTGAGTCTTTGGTTGGAGTTTTATTTAGAGTTCTAGTTTATGTTAGTTTTAGTTACGAGTTTTAGCTTAGAGTTTTAGCTTAGAGTTTTAGTTAGAGTGGAAGTTTAGTTTAGTTTTAGTTAAGAGTTATAGCATAGAGTTTTAGCCTAGAGTGTTAGCTTAGAGTTTTAGCCTAGAGTCTTAGCTTAGAGTCTTAGCTTAGAGTTTTAATTACAGTAGAAGTTTAGTTTAGTTATAGTTAAGAGTTTAGAGTTTTAGCTTAGAGTTTAGTTAGAGTTCTAGTTTAGTTAAGTTTTAGCTTAGAGTTTTAGCCTAGAGTCTTAGCTTAGAGTTTTAGTTAGAGTTCTAGTTTAGTTTAGTTTTAGTTAAGAGTTTTAGCTTAGAGTTTTAGTTAGAGTGGAAAATTAGTTTAGTTATAGTTAAGAGTTCTAGCTTAGAGTCTTAGCTTAGAGTTTTAATTAGAGTTCTAGTTTAGTTTAGTTTTAGTTAAGAGATTTAGCTTAGAGTCTTAGCTTAGAGTTTTAGTTAGAGATTTAGTTTAGTTTAGTTTTAGTTAAGAGTTTTAGCTTAGATTTTCAGCCTAAATTCTTAGCTTAGAGTTTTAGTTAGATTTGAAGTTTAGTTTAGTTATTGTTAAGAGTTTAGAGTTTTAGCTTAGAGTCTTAGCTTAGAGTTTTAGTTAGAGTTCTAGTTTAGTTTAGTTTTAGTTAAGCGTTTTAGCCTAGAGTCTTAGCTTAGAGTTTTAGTTAGAGTTGAAGTTTAGTTTATTTATAGTTAAGAGTTTAAATTTTTAGCTTAGAGTCTTAACTTAGAGTTTTAGTTAGAGTTCTAGTTTAGTTTAGTTTTAGTTAATATTTTTAGCTTAGAGTTTTAGCTTAGGGTTTTAGTTAGAGTTCTAGTTTAGTTTAGTCTTAGTTATGAGTTTTAGCTTAGAGTTTTATCCTAGAGTCTTAGCATAGAGTTTTAGCCTAGAGTCTTATCTTAGAGTTTTAGTTAGAGTTGAAGTTTAGTTTAGTTATAGTTAAGAGTTTAGAGTTTTAGCTTAGAGTCTTAGCTTAGAGTTTTAGTTAGAGTTCTAGTTTAGTTTAGTTTTAGCTAAAGTTCTAGTGTAGTTTATTTTTAGTTAAGAGTTATAGCTTAGAGTTTTAGACTAGAGTATTAGCTTAGAGTTTTAGTTATAGTTGAAGTTTAGTTTAGTTTTAGTTAAGATTTTATAGTTTTACCTTAGAGTCTTAACTTAGTGTTTTAGTTAGAGTTCTAGTTTATTTTATTTTTAGTTAAGAGTAATAGCTTAGAGTTTTAGCCTCGAGTCTTAGCTTAGAGTTTAAGTTAGGATTGAAGTTTAGTTTAGTTTTAGTTATATTTGAAAGTTTAGAGTCTTACCTTAGAGTCTTGGCTTAGAGTTTCACCTAAAGTTCTAATTTAGTTAAGTTTTAGTTAAGAGTTGTAGATTTGAGTTTTAGACTAGAGTCTTAGATTAGAGTTTTAGTTAGGGTTGAAGTTTAGTTTAGTTATAGTTAAGAGTTTAGAGTTTTAGCTTAGAGTCTTAGCTTATATTTTTAGTTATATTTATGGTTTAGTTTTAGTTAAGAGTTTTATCTTAGAGTTTTAGCCAAGAGTCTTAGCTTAGAGTTTTAGTTAGAGTTGAAGTTTAGTTTAGTTTTAGTTATAGTTAAGAGTTTAGAGTTTTAGCTTAGAGTCTTAGCTTAGAGTTTCAGTTAGAGTTCCAGTTTAGTTTAGTTTTAGTTAAGAGTTTTAGCTTAGAGTTTAGCCTAGAGTCTTAGCTTAAAGTTTTAGTTAGAGTTGAAGTTTAGTTTAGTTATAGTTAAGAGTTTAGAGTTTTATACTAGAGTCTTAGCTTAGAGTGTTTGTTAGAGTTTTAGTTTAGTTTAGTTTTAGTTAAGAGATTTAGCTTAGAGTCTTAGCTTAGAGTTTTAGTTCTAGTTTAGTTTAGTTTAGTTTAGTTAAGAGTTTTAGCTTATAGTTTCAGCCTAGAGTCTTAGCTTAGAGTTTTACTTAGAGTTGAAGTTTAGTTTAGTTATTGTTAAGAGTTTAGAGTTTTTGATTAGAGTCTTAGCTTATAGTTTTAGTTAGAGTTTTAGTTTAGATTAGTTTTAATTAAGAGTATTAGCTTGGAGTTTTAGCCTAGAGTCTTAGCTTAGAGTTTTAGCTAGAGTTCTAGTTTAGTTTAGTTTTAGTTAAGAGTTTTAGCTTATAGTTTTAGCCTATAGTCTTAGCTTAGAGTTTTAGTTAGAGTTGAAGTTTAGTTTAGTTATAGTTAAGAGTTAAGAGTCTTAGCTTAGAGTTTTAGTTAGAGTTCTAGTTTAGTTTGGTTTTAGTTAAGAATATTAGCTTAGAGTTTTAGTCTTGAGTCTTAGCTTAGATTTTTAGTTACAGTAGAAGTTTAGTTTAGTTATATTTAAGAGTTTAGAGTTTTAGCTTAGAGTTTAGTTAGAGTTCTACTTTAGTTTAGTTTTAGCTTAGAGTTTTAGCCTAGAGTCTTAGTTTAGAGTTTTATTTAGAGTTGAAGTTTAGTTTAGTTATAGTTAATAGTTTAAAGTTTTTTCTCAGAGTCTTTGCTTAGAGTTTTAGTTAGAGTTCTAGTTTAGTTTAGTTTTAGTTACGAGTTTTAGCTTAGAGTTTTAGCCTAGAGTCTTAGCTTAGAGTTTTAATTACAGTAGAAGTTTAGTTTAGTTATAGTTAAGAGTTTAGAGTTTTAGATTAGAGTTTAGTTAGAGTTCTAGTTTAGTTAAGTTTTAGCTTAGAGTTTTAGCCTAGAGTCTTAGCTTAGAGTTTTAGTTAGAGTTCTAGTTTAGTTTAGTTTTAGTTAAGAGTTTTAGCTTAGAGTTTTAGTTAGAGTGGAAGTTAGAGTTGAAGTTTAGTTTAGTTACAGTTTAGAGTTTTAGCCTAGAGTCTTATCTTAGAGTGCTAATTAGAGTTTTAGTTTAGTTTAGTTTTAGTTAAGAGATTTAGCTTAGAGTCTTAGCTTAGAGTTTTAGTTAGAGTTCTAGTTTAGTTTAGTTTTAGTTAATAGTTATATCATAGAGTTTCAGCCTAGAGTCTTATCTTAGAGTTTTAGGTACAGTTGAAGTTTAGTTTAGTTATTGTTAAGAGTTTAGAGTTTTAGCTTAGAGTCTTTGCTTAGAGTTTTAGTTTAGTTTAGTTTTAGTTAAGAGTTTTAGCTTAGAGTTTAAGTTTTTAGTCTTAGCTTAGAGTTTTAGTTACAGTAGAAGTTTAGTTTAGTTATAGTTAAGAGTTTAGAGTTTTAGCTTAGAGTTTAGTTAGAGTTCTAGTTTAGTGTAGTTTTAGCTTAGAGTTTTAGCCTAGAGTCTTAGCTTAGAGTTTTGGTTCGAGTTGAAGTTTAGTTTAGTTATAGTTTAGGGTTTAGAGTCTTATCTTAGATTCTTAGCTTAGAGTTTTAGTTAGAGTTCTAGTTTAGTTTAGTTTTAGTTAAGAGTTTTAGCTTAGAGTTTAGCCTAGAGTCTTAGCTTTGAGTTTTAGTTAGAGTTGAAGTTTAGTTTAGTTTAGAGTTTACAGTTTTAGCTTAGAATATTAGCTTAGAGCTTTAGTTAGAGTTCTAGTTTAGTTTATTTTTAGTTAAGATTTTTATCTTAGAGTCTTAGCTCATAGTTTAGTTAGAGTTCTAGTATAATTTAGTTTTATTTAAGATTTCTAGTTTAGAGTTTTAGCCTAGAGTCTTAGCTTAGAGTTTTAGGTAGAGTTGAAGTTTAGTTTAGTTCTTGTTAAGAGTTTATATTTTTAGCTTTGAGTCTTAGCTTAGAGTTTTAGTTAGAGTTTTAGTTTTGTTTAGTTTTAGTTAAGAGTTTTATCTAATATTTTTATCCTTTAGTCTTATCCTAGAGATTTAGTTAGAGTTGAAGTATAGTTTTGTTATAGTTAAGAGTTTAGAGTTTTATCTTAGAGTCTTAGCTTAGATTTTTAGCTGGAGTTGTAGTTTAGTTTAGTTATTGTTAAGAGTTTAGAGTTTTAGCTTAGAGTCTTAGCTTAGAGTTTTAGTTAGAGTTTTAATTTAGTTTAGTTTTACTTAATAGTTTTAGCTTGGATTTTTAGCCTAGAGTCTTAGCTTAGAGTTTTAGGTTAGAGTTTTAGTAAGAGTTCTAGTTTAGTTTAGTTTTAGTTAAGAGTTTTAGCGTAGAGTTTCAGCCTACAGTCTTAGCTTAGAGTTTTAGCCTAGAGTCTTAGCTTAGAGTTTTAGTTAGAGTTGAAGTTTAGTTTAGTTATAGTTAAGAGTTTAGAGTTTTAGGTTAGAGTCTTAGCTTAGAGTTTTAGTTATAGTTCTAGTTTAGTTTTAGTTAAAGTTCTAGTGTAGTTTAGTTTTAGTTAAGAGTTATAGCTTAGAGTTTTAGCATATAGTCTTAGCTTAGAGTTTTATTTATTGTTGAAGTTTTTTTTAGTTATAGTTAAGAGTTTATATTTTTAGCTTAGAGTCTTATCTTAGTGTTTTAGTTAGAGTTCTAATTTAGTTTAGTTTTAGTTAAGATTTATTGCTTAGAGTTTTAGCTTATAGTATTAGCTTAGAGTTTTAGTTAGTGTTGAAGTTTAGTTTAGTTATAGTTAAGAGTTTAGAGTTTTACCTTAGAGTCTTAGCTTTGAGTTTTAGTTAGAGTTCTAATTTAGTTTAGTTTTAGTTAAGAGTTATAGCTTAGAGTTTTAGAGTAGAGTCTTAGCTTAGAGTTTTAGTTAGAGTTGAAGTTTAGTTTAGTTATAGTTAAGAGTTTATAGTTTTAGATTAGAGTCTTAGCTTATAGTTTTAGTTAGAGTTCTTGTTTAGTTTTAGTTAAGAGTTTTATCTTAGAGTTTTAGCCAAGAGTCTTAGCTTATAGTTTTAGTTAGAGTTGAAGTTTAGTTTAGTTATAGTTAAGAGTTTAGAGTTTTAGCTTAGAGTCTTAGCTTAGAGTTTCAGTTAGAGTTCCAGTTTAGTTTAGTTTTAGTTAAGAGTTTTAGCTTAGAGTTTAGCCTAGAGTCTTAGCTTAGTGTTTTAGTTAGAGTGGAAGTTTAGTTTGGTTACAGTTAAGGGTTTAGAGTTTTAGCTTAGAGTCTTAGCTTTGAGTTCTAGTTAGAGTTTTAGTTTAGTTTAGTTTTAGTTAAGAGATTTAGATTAGAGTCTTAGCTTAGATTTTAGAGTAGTTAAGAGTTTAGAGTTTTAGCTTAGAGTCTTAGCTTAGAGTTCTAGTTAGAGTTCTAGTTTAGTTTAGTTTTAGTTAAGAGATTTAGCTTAGAGTCTTAGCTTAGAGTTTTAGTTAGATTTCTAGTTTAGTTTGGTTTTAGTTAAGAGTTTTAGCTTAGAGTTTCAGGCTAGACGCTTAGCTTAGAGTTTTAGTTAGAGTTGAAGTTTAGTTTAGTTATTGTTAAGAGTTTAGAGTTTTAGATTAGAGTCTTAGCTTAGAGTTTTAGTTAGAGTTTTAGTTTAGTTTAGTTTTAGTTAAGAGTATTAGCTTGGAGTTTTAGCCTAGAGTCTTAGCTTAGAGTTTTAGTTAGAGTTCTAGTTTAGTTTAGTTTTAGTTAAGAGATTTAGCTTAGAGTCTTAGCTTAGAGTTTTAGTTAGAGATTTAGTTTAGTTTAGTTTTAGTTAAGAGTTTTAGCTTAGAGTTTCAGCCTAGAGTCTTAGCTTAGAGTTTTAGTTAGATTTGAAGTTTAGTTTAGTTATAGTTAAGATTTTAGAGTTTTTGATTAGAGTCTTATCTTATAGTTTTAGTTTAGTTTAGTTTTAATTAAGAGTATTAGCTTGGAGTTTAAGCTTAGACTCTTAGCTTAGAGTTTTAATTACAGTAGAAGTTTAGTTTAGTTCTATCTAAGAGTTTATAGTTTTAGATTAGGTTTAGTTAGAGTTCTACTTTAGTGTAGTTCAATCTTATAGTTTTATCTTATAGACTTAGTGCGGACTTTTAGCTCGAGTTGACGTCTATTTTAGTTTTGGTTAGGGGTTAAAATTCTTAGCCTAGAGTCTATGCTTAGAGTTTTTGTTAGAGTTATAGTTTAGTTTATTTTTAGTTAAGAGTTTTAGCTTAGAGTGTTAGCTTAGAGTCTTAGTTAGAGTTGAAGTTTAGTTTAGTTATAGTTAAGAGTTTACAATTTAGCTTAGAGTCTTAGCTTAGAGTTTTAGTTAGAGTTCTAGTTTAGTTTTAATTAAGAGTTTTAGCTTAGAGTCTTAGCTTAGAGTTTTAGTTAGAGTTCTAGTATAATTTAGTTTTAGTTAAGAGTTTTAGCTTAGAGTTTTAACCTGGAGTCTTTGCTTAGAGTTTTAGATAGAGTTGAAGTTTAGTTTAGTTATTGTTAAGAGTTTAGAGTTTTAGCTTTGAGTCTTAGCTTAGAGTTTTAGTTAGAGTTTTAGTTTTGTTTATTTTTAGTTAAGAGTTTTAGCTTAGAGTTTTATCCTATAGTCTTAGATTAGAGATTTAGTTAGAGTTGAATTTTAGTTTTAGTTAAGAGTTTAGAGTTTTAGCTTAGAGTCTTAGCTTAGAGATTTAGCTAGAGTTGAAATTTAGTCTAGTCATAGTTCAGAATTTAGAGTTTTAGCTTAGAGTCTTAGCTTAGAGTTTTAGTTAGAGTTTTAGTTTAGTTTAGTTTTACTTAAGAGTTTTAGGTTGGATTTGTAGGCTAGAGTATTAGCTTAGAGTTTTAGTTAGAGTTGAAGTTTAGTTTAGTTATTGTTAAGAGTTTAGAGTCTTAGCTTAAAGTCTTAGCTTAGAGTTTTAGTTAAAGTTCTAGTTTATTTTAGTTTTAGATAAGAGCTTTACCTTAGAGTTTTAGCCTAGAGTCTTAGATCAAATTTTTATTTAGAGTAGAATTTCAGTTTAGTTGTAGTTAAGAGTTTAAAGTTTTAGTTTAGAGTCTTAGCTTAGAGTTTTAGTTAGAGTTATAGTTTAGTTTATTTTTAGTTAAGAGATTTAGATTAGAGTATTATCTTAGAGTTTTAGTTAGATTTATAGTTTAATTTGTTTTTAGTTAATAGTTTTAGCTTAGAGTTTTAGCCTGGAGTCTTAGCTTAGAGTTTTAGATAGAGTTGAAGTTTAGTTTAGTTATTGTTAAGAGTTTATAGTTTTAGCTTTGCGTCTTAGCTTAGAGTTTTAGTTAGAGTTTTAGTTTAGTTTTAGTTAAGAATTCTAGCTTACAGTTGTAGCCTATAGTCTTAGCTTAGACCTTTAGTTAGAGTTGAAGTTTAGTTTAGTTATAGTTAATAGTTTAGAGTTTTAGCTTAGAGTCTTAGCTTAGAGTTTTAGCTAGAGTTGAAGTTTAGTTTAGTTATTGTTAAGAGTTTAGAGTTTTAGCTTAGAGTCTTAGCTTAGAGTTTTAGTTAGAGTTTTAATTTAGTTTAGTTTTACTTAAGAGTTTTAGCTTAGGTTTTTAGCCTAGAGTATTAGCTTAGAGTTTTAGTTAAAGTTGAAGTTTAGTTTAGTTATAGTTAAGAGTTTAGAGTTTTAGCTTAGAGTCTTAGCTTAGAGTTTTAGATAAAGTTCTAGTTTAGTTTAGTTTTAGCTAAAAGTTTTACCTTAGAGTTTTAGCCTAGAGTCTTAGCTAAAAGTTTTAGTTTGAGTAGAAGTTTAGTTTAGTTGTAGTTAAGAGTTTAGAGTTTTAGCTTAGAGTCTTAGCTTAGAGTTTTAGTTAGAGTTCTAGTTTAGTTTAGTTTTAGTTAAGAGATTTAGCTTAGATTCTTAGCTTAGAGTTTTAGTTAGAGTTCTAGTTTAGTTTAGTTTTAGTTAAGAGTTTTATCTTAGAATTTCAGGCTAGACGCTTAGCTTATAGTTTTAGTTAGAGTTGAAGTTTAGTTTAGTTATTGTTAAGAGTTTAGAGTTTTAGATTAGAGTCTTAGCTTAGAGTTTTAGTTAGAGTTTTAGTTTAGTTTAGTTTTAGTTAAGAGTATTAGCTTGGAGTTTTAGCCTAGAGTCTTATATTAGAGTTTTAGTTAGAGTTCTAGTTTAGTTTAGTTTTAGTTAAGAGATTTATCTTATATTTTTAGCCTAGAGTCTTAGCTTAGAGTTTTAGTTAGAGTTGAAGTTTAGTTTAGTTATAGTTAAGAGTTTAGAGTTTTAGCTTAAAGTCTTAGCTTAGAGTTTTAGTTAGAGTTATAGTTTGGTTTAGTCTTAGTTAAGAGTTTTAGCTTATAGTTTTATCATAGAGTCTTAGCTCTAGAGCTATAGTTACAGTTAAGTTTAGTTTAGTTATTGTTAAGAGTTTAGAGTCTTAGCTTAGAGTTTTAGTTAGAGTTGTAGTTTAGTTTAATTTTAGTTAAGAGTTTTAGCTTAGAGTCTTAGCTTAGAGTTTTAGTTAGAGTTCTAGTTTAATTTAGTTTTTAGTTAAGAGTTTTAGTTTAGAGTTTCAGCCAAGAGTCTTAGCTTAGAGTTTTAGGTAGAGTTGAAGTTTAGTTTAGTTATTGTTAAGAGTTTAGAGTTTTAGCTTAGAGTCTTAGCTTAGAGTTTTAGTTAGAGTTGAAGTTTAGTTAAGTTATAGTTAAGAGTTTAGAGTTTAGCCTAGAGTCTTAGCTTGGAGTTTTAGTTAGAGCTGAAGTTTAGTTTAGTTATAGTTAAGAGTTTACAGTTTTAGCTTAGAGTCTTAGCTTAGAGTTTTAGTTAGAGTTCTAGTTTAGTTTAGTTTGAATTAAGATTTTTAGCTTAGAGTCTTAGATCAGAGTTTAGTTAGAGTTCTAGTTTAATTTAGTTTTTATTTAATAGTTCTAGTTTATAGTTTTATCCAAGAGTCTTAGATTAGAGTTTTAGTTACAGTTGAAGTTTAGTTTAGTTATTGTTAAGAGTTTAGAGTTTTAGCTTAGAGTCTTTGCTTAGAGTTTTAGTTTAGTTTAGTTTTAGCTTAGAGCCTTATACTATAGTCTTAGCCTAGAGCTTTAGTTAGAGTTGAAGTTTAGTTTAGTTATAGTTAAGACTTTAGAGTTTTAGCTTAGAGTCTTGGCTTAGAGTTTTAGTTAGAGTTGAAGTTTAGTTTAGTCATTGTTAAGAGTTTAGAGTTTTAGCTTAGAGTCTTAGCTTAGAGTTTTAGTTAGAGTTTTAGTTTAGTTTAGTTTTAATTAATAGTTTTAGATTGGTGTTTTATACTAGAGTATTAGCTTATAGTTTTAGTTAAAGTTGAAGTTTAGTTTAGTTATTGTTAAGAGTTTAGAGTTTTAGCTTAGAGTCTTAGCTTAGAGTTTTAGTTAGAGTTCTAGTTTAGTTTAGTTTTAGCTAAGAGTTTTACCTTAGAGTTTTAGCCTAGAGTCTTAGCTCAAAGTTTTAGTTTGAGTAGAAGTTTAGTTTAGTTGTAGTTAAGAGTTTAAAGTTTTAGATTAGAGTCTTAGCTTAGAGTTTTTGTTAGAGTTATAGTTCATTTTTAGTTAAGAGTTTTAGCTTAGAGTCTTAGCTTAGAGTTTTAGTTATAGTTCTAGTTTAATTTAGTTTTAGTTAAGAGTTTTAGCTTAGAGTTTTAGCCTGGAGTCTTAGCTTAGAGTTTTAGATAGAGTTGAAGTTTAGTTTAGTTATTGTTAAGAGTTTATATTTTTAGCTTTGCGTCTTAGCTTAGAGTTTTAGTTAGAGCTTTAGTTTAGTTTTAGTTAAGAGTTTTAGCTTACAGTTTTAGCCTAGAGTCTTAGCTTAAACTTTTAGTTAGTGTTGAAGTTTAGTTAGTTATTTTTAAGAGTTTAGAGTTTTTGATCCTAGAGTCTTACCTTAGAGTTTTAGCTGGAGTTGAAGTTTAGTTTAGTTATAGTTAAGAGTTTATAGTTTTATCTTAGGGTATTAGCTTAGAGTTTTAGTTAGAGTTTTAATTTAGTTTAGTTTTAGTTAATAGTTTTATCTTGGGTTCTTAGCATATAGTATTAGCTTAGAATTTATTTGAAGTTTAATTTTAGTTTAGTTATTGTTAAGAGTTTATAGTCTTAGCTTAGAGTTTTATATTATATTTTTAATTAGAGTTCTAGTTTAGTTTAGTTTTAGATAAGAGCTTTACCTTAGAGTTTTAGCATAGAGTCTTAGCTCATAGTTTTAGTTTGATTAGAAGTTCAGTTTAGTTTTTGTTAAGAGTTTAAAGTTTTAGTTTAGAGTCTTAGCTTAGAGTTTTAGTTAGAGTTCTAGTTTAGTTTAGTTTTAGTTAAGAGATTTAGATTAGAGTCTTAGCTTAGAGTTTTAGTTAGAGTTATAGTTTAATTTGGTTTTATTTAATAGTTTTATCTTAGAGTTTCATGCTAGACTATTAGCTTAGAGTTTTAGTTATAGTTTTAGTTTAGTTTAGTTATTTTTAAGAGTTTAGAGTTTTAGATTAGAGTCTTAGCTTAGAGTTTTAGTTAGAGTTTTAGTTTAGTTTAGTTTAGTTTTAGTTAAGAGTATTAGCTTGGAGTTTTAGCCTAGAGTCTTAGATTTGAGTTTTAGTTAGAGTTCTAGTTTAGTTTAGTTTTATTTAAGATTTTAAGCTTAGATTTTTATCATATAGTCTCAGCTTAGATTTTTAGTTAGAGTTGAAGTTTAGTTTAGTTATAGTTAAGAGTTTAGAGTTTTAGCTTAGAGTCTTAGCTTAGAGTTTTAGTTTGAGTTATAGTTTAGTTTAGTCTTAGTTAAGAGTTTTAGCTTAGAGTTTTAGCCTAGAGTCTTAGCTTAGAGTTTTAGTTACAGTTAAGTTTAGTTTAGTTATAGTTAAGAGTTTATAGTCTTATCTTAGAGTTTTAGTTAGAGTTCTAGTTTAGTTTAATTTTAGTTAATAGTTTTAGCTTATAGTCTTAGCTTAGATTTTTAGTTAGAGTTATAGTTTAGTTTAGTTTTAGTTAAGATTTATAGCTTAGAGTTTTAGCCTAGATTCTTAGATTAGAGTTTTAAGTAGAGTAGAATTTTAGTTATAGTTAAGAGTTTAGAGTTTTTTTTTAGAGTCTTAGCTTAGAGTTTTATTTAGAGTTCTTGTTTAGTTTAGTTTTGGTTAAGAGTTTTAGCTTAGAGTTTTATCATAGAGTATTATATTATAGTTTTAGATATAGTTGAAGTTTAGTTTAGTTTTAGTTATAGTTAATAGTTTATAGTTTTGTCTTAGAGTCTTATCTTAAAGTTTTAGTTAGATTCCATGTTTAGTTTAGTTTTAGTTAAGAGTTTTATATTAGAGTTTTATCATAAAGCCTTAGCTTAGATTTTAGTTATAGTTGAAGTTTAGTTTCTTTATAGTTAAGAGTTTAGAGTTTTAGCTTAGAGTCTTAGCTTTGAGTTTTAGTTAGAGTGGAAGTTTAGTTTTGTTATAGTTAAGAGTTTAGAGTTTTAGCCTAGAGCCTTAGTTTAGAGTTTAGTTAGAGTTACAGTTTAGTTAAGTTATATTTAAGAGTTTAGAGTTTTAGCTTAGAGTCTTAGCTTAGAGTTTTAGTTAGATTTCTAGTTTAGTTTAGTTTTAGTTCAGAGTTTTAGCTTAGAGTCTTATCTTAGAGTTTTAGTTAGATTTCTAGTTTAGTTTGATTATAGTTAAGAGTTTAGAGTTTTATATTAGAGTCTTAGCTTAGAGTTTTAGTTATAGTTCTAGTTTAGTTTAGTTTTAGTTAAGAGATTTAGCTTAGAGTCTTATCTTAGAGTTTTAGTTAGAGTTCTAGTTTAGTTTAGTTTTAGTTAAAAGTTTTAGCTTAGAGTGTTAGCCTAGATTCTTAGCTTAGAGTTTTAGTTAGAGTTGAAGTTAAGTTATAGTTAAGAGTTTAGAGTTTTATCTTAGAGTCTTAGCTTAGAGTTTTAGTTAGAGTTCTTGTTTAGTTTAGTTTTAGTTAAGAGTTTTAGCTTAGAGTTTTAGCCTAGAGCCTTAGCTTAGAGTTTAATTTGAGTTGAAGTATAGTTTCGTTATAGTTAAGAGTTTAGAGTTTTAGAATAGAGTCTTAGCTTAGAGTTTTAGTTAGAGTGGAAGTTTAGTTTTATTATAGTTAAGAGTTTAGAGTTTTAGCGTAGAGCCTTAGCTTAGAGTTTAGTTAGAGTTGCAGTTTAGTTTAGTTATAGTTAAGAGTTTAGAGATTTATCTTAGAGTCTTAGCTTAGAGTTTTAGTTAGATTTCTAGTTTAGTTTAGTTTTAGTTAATAGTTTTAGCTTTTAGTATTATCCTATAGTTTTAGTTAGAGTTGAAGTTTAGTTTGATTATAGTTAATATTTTATAGTTTTATATTACAGTCTTAGCTTAGAGTTTTATTTAGAGTTATAGTTTAGTTTAGTTTTAGTTAAGAGTTTTAGATTAGAATATTAGCTTAGAGTTTTAGTTAGGGTTCTAGTTTATTTTAGTTTTAGTTAAGAGTTATAGCTTAGAGTTTTAGACTGCAGTCTTAGCTTAGAGTTTTAATTAGAGTTGAAGTTTAGTTATATTTAAGAGTTTAGAGTTTTATCTTAGAGTCTTAGCTTAGAGTTTTAGTTAGAGTTCTTGTTTAGTTTTAATTAAGAGTATTAGCTTGGAGTTTTAGCCTAGAGTCTTAGCTTAGAGTTTTAGTTACAGTAGAAGTTTAGTTTAGTTATAGTTAAGAGTTTAGAGTTTTAGCTTAGAGTTTAGTTAGAGTTCTAGTTTAGTTTAGTTTAAGCTTAGAATTTTAGCCAAGAGTTTTAGCTCTGAATTTTAGCTGGAGTTGAAGTTTAGTTTAGTTTTAGTTGTAGTTAATAGTTTAAAGTCTTAGCTTAGAGTTATAGCTCAGAGTTTTAGTTATAGTTTTAGTTTAGTTTAGTTTTAGCTTAGAGATTTAGCTTGGAGTTTTAGACTATAGTTTTATCTTTGGGTTTTAGTTGGAATTGAAGTTTAGTTTAGTTTTAGTTATAGTTAATGGTTTAAAGTCTTATATCAGAGTCATATCTTATAGTGTTAGTTAGAGTTTTAGTTTAGTTTAGTTTTAGTTAAGAGTTATAGCCTGGAGTTTTAGCTTAGAGTTTTAATTAGAGTTCTAGTTTAGTTTAGTTTTAGTTAAGAGTTTTAGCTTAGAGTCTTAGCTTAGAGTTTTAGTTAGAGTGGAAGTTTAGTTTGGTTATAGTTAAGAGTTTAGAGTTTTAGCTTAGAGTCTTAGCTTAGAGTTCTAGTTAGAGTTCTAGTTTAGTTTAGTTTTAGTTAATAGTTTTAGCTTAGAGTATTAGATTAGAGTTTTAGTTAGAGTTACAGTTTAGTTTAGTTTTAGTTAAGAGTTTTAGCTTAGAGTTTATCCTAGAGTCTTAGCTTAGAGTTTTAGTTAGAGTTGAAGTTTAGTTTAGTTTTAGTTATATTTAAGAGTTTTAGCTTAGAGTCATAGCTTAGAGTTTTAGTTAGATTTCTAGTTTAGTTTAGTTTTAGTTAAGAGATATAGCTTAGAGTCTTAGCTTAGAGTTTTCGTTAGAGTTCCAGTTTAGTTTAGTTTTAGTTAAGAGTTTTAGCTTAGAGTCTTAGCTTAGAGTTTTAGTTAGAGTGGAAGTTTAGTTTGGTTATAGTTAAGAGTTTAGAGTTTTAGCTTAGAGTCTTATCTTAGAGTTTTAGTTAGAGTTCTAGTTTAGTTTAGTTTTAGTTAAGAGTTTGATCTTAGAATCTTAGCTTATAGTTCTTGTTAGAGTTACATTTTAGTTTAGTTTTTGTCAATAGTTATAGCATAGAGTTTCAGCTTAGGGTCTTAGCTTGGAGTTTTAATTAGATTACAATTTTAGTTATGGTTTATTGTTTAGAGTTTTTGATTAGATTATTATATTAGAGTTTTATTTAGAGTTCTAGTTTAGTTTAGTTTTGGCTAAGAGTCTTAGCTTAGAGTTTTATTATATAGTCTTAGATTATAATTTTATATATAGTTGAGGTTTAGTTTAGTTTTATTTATAGTTAATATTTTAGAGTCTTATCTTAGAGTCTTATCTTAAAGTTTTAGTTAGAGTTCAATATTAGTTTAGTTAAGAGTTTTGTATTATAGTTTTATCCTAAAGACTTAGCTTAGATTTTAGTTAGAGTTGAAGTTTAGTTTCGTTATAGTTAAGAGTTTAGAGTTTTACATTAGAGTCTTAGCTTAGAGTTTTAGTTAGAGTTCTAATTTAGTTTAGTTTTAGTTAAGATTTATAGCTTAGAGTTTTAGCCTAGAGTCTTGGCTTAGATTTTTAGTTAGAGTCGAAGTTTAGTTTAGTTTCAGTTAGGATCTAAACTCTCGGCTTAGAGTCTTAGATTAGAGTTTTAGTTAGAGTTCTGGTTTAGTTTTAGTTAAGAGTTTTAGGTTAGAGTTTTAGCCTAGAGTCTTAGCTTAGAGTCTTAGCTTAGAGTGTTAGTTAGAGTTTTAGTTTAGTTTGGTTTTAGTTAAGAGATTTAGCTTAGAGTCTTAGCTTAGAGTTTTAGTTAGAGTTCTAGTTTAATTTAGTTTTAGTCAAGAGTTATATCTTAGAGTTTCAGCCTAGAGTCTTAGCTTAGAGTTTTAGTTAGAGTTGAAGTTTAGTTTAGTTATTGTTAAGAGTTTAGAGTTTTAGATTAGAGTCTTAGCTTAGAGTTTTAGTTTGAGCATTAGTTTTAGTTAAGAGTAATAGCTTTGAGTCTTAGCTTAGAGTCTTAGCTTAGAGTTTTATTTGAAGTTCTAGTTTAGTTTAGTTTTAGTTAAGAGTTTAAGCTTAGAGTTTTAGAATACAGTATTAGCTTAGAGTTTTTTTTAGAGTTAAATTTAGAACTCTAACAAAAACTCTAAGTTAAGATTCTAAGCTAAAACTCTAAACTCTTAACTATTACTAAACTAAACTTCAACTCTAACAAAAACTCTAGGCTTAGATTCTAAGCTAAAACTCTAAAATCTTAAATAAACTAAACTAAACTAGAACTTCAACAAAAACTCTAAGCTAAAAACTCTATACTCTTAACTAAAACTAAACTAAACTAGAACTCTAACAAAAACTCTTAGCTAAAACTTTAAACTCTTAACTAATACTAAAGTAAACTTCAACTCTAACTAAAACTCTAAGCTAAGACTCTAAGCTAAAACTCTTAACTATAACTAAACTAAACTAGAACTCTAACAAAAACTTAAGCTAAGACTCTAAGGTAAAACTCTAAACTCTTAACTAGAACTAAAGTAAACTAGAACTTCAACAAAAACTCTAAGCAAAGACTCTAAGCTAAGACTCTAGGCTAAAACTCTAAACTCTTAACAAAAAATTAACTGAACTACAACTTTAACTAAAACTCTAAGCTATGACTCTAAGCTAAAACTCGTAATTATTAACTATAACTAAACTTCAACTCTAACTAAAACTCTAAGCTAAGGCTCAAAGCTAAAACTCCAAACTCTTAACTATAGCTAATCTAAACTTCAACTCTAACTAAACTCTAAGCTAAGACTCTAGGCTAAAACTCTCAACTCTCAACTATAAATAAGCTAAACTGCAACTATACCTAAAACTCTAAGATAAGACTAAATGCTAAAACTATAAAATATTAAATATAGCTAAAATTCAACTCCAACTACAACTCTAAGCTAAAAATATATACAGAAATGAAACTAAACTAGAATTATAATATAAAACTATAGATTAAAACTAAACTAAAATAAACTTCAACTTTAACTAAAACTCTAAGATAAGAGTTTAAGGTAAAACTCTAAGCTCTTAAATTAAACTAAACTAGAACTCTAACAAAAACTCTTAGCTAAGACTCTAAGCTAAAAACTCTAAGCTCTTAGCTATAACTAAACTAAACTTCTACTCTAACTAAAGCTCTAAGCTAAGATTCTAGGATAAAACTCTAAACTCTTAACTAAAACTTAACTAAACTACAACTTTAACTAAAACTCTAAGCTATGACTCTAAGCTAAAAGTCTAAATTCTTAACTATAAGTAAACTAAACTTAAGCTCTAACTAAAACTCTTAGCTAAGACTCTAAGCTAAAATTCTAAACTCTTAACTAAAACTAAACTAAACTAGAACTCTAACTAAAACTTTAAGTTAATACTCTAAGGTAAAACTCTAAACTCTTAACTATAACTAAACCAAACTTCAACTCTAACTAAAACTCTAAGCTAAAACTCTTAATTCTTAACTATAACTAAACTAAACTTCAACTCTAACTAAAACTCTAAGCTAAGACTCAAAGCTAAAACTTAAAAATCTTAACTATAGCTAAACTAAACTTCAACTCTAACTAAACTCTAAGCTAAGACTCTACACTAAAAATCTAAACTCTTAACTATAACTAGACTAAATTTCAACTCTAACTAAATCTCTAAGCTAAGACTCTAAGCTAAAACTCTAAAATCTTAACTATAACTAAACTTCAACTCTAACTAAAACTCTAAGCTAAGACTCTAAGCTAAAATTCTAAACTCAACTAAAACTAAACTAAACTAGAACTCTAAGCTAAAACTATAAAGTAAAACTAAACTAAACTTCAAAACTAACTAAACCTCTAAGCTATGACTCTAAGCTAAAACTCTAAATTCTTAACTATAACTAAACTAAAATTCAACTCTAACTAAAACTCAAAGCTAAGACTCAAAGCTAAAATTCCAAACTCTTAACTATAGATAAACAAAACTTCAAATTCAAATAAACTCTATGCTATGAGTCTAAGCTAGAAATTTCAATACTCAACTTTAACTGAACCAAAATTCGACTGCAGCTAATCCTCTTGGCTCAGACTTTAAGCTAAAAATGTAAATTATCAAAAAAAACTAACTAAAATACTACTCTAACTAAAACACTAAGCTATGACTCTAAGCTCAACTAAAGCTAAACTAAACTAAACTAGAGCTCTAAGCTAAAACTATAAAGTAAAAGTAAACTAAACTTCAGCTCTAACTAAAATTCTAAGCTAAGACTCTAAGGTAAAACTCTAAACTCTTAACTAAAACTAAACTAAGCTAGAATTCTAACAAAAACTCTAAGCTAAGACTCTAAGCTAAAAACTCTAAGCTCTTAACAATAACTAAACTAAACTTCAACTCTAACTAAAGCTCTAAGCTAAGACTCTAGGATAAAACTCTAAACTCTTAACTAAAACTTAACTAAACTACAACTTTAACTAAAACTCTGAGCTATGACTCTAAGCTAAAACTCTAAATTCTTAACTATAAGTAAACTAAACTTCAACTCTAACTAAAACTCTAATCTAAGACTCTAATGTAAAACTCTAAACTATTAACTAAAACTAAATTAAACTATAACTCTAACAAAAACTAAGACTCTAAGCTAAAACTCCAAATTATTAAATATAAATAACCTAAACTTAAACTCTAACTAAATCTCTAAGTTATGACTATAGGCTGGTACTCTAAACTCTTAACCAAAACTAAAGGAAATTTGATATATAACAAAAACTCTAAGCTAAGACTCAAATCTAAAACTCAAAACTCTTAACAATAACTAAATTATACTACAAATCTAACAAACCTATAACCTAAGAATATAGTGTAAAACTCTAAACCCTTAACTATAACTAAACTAAACTACAACTCTAACTAAAACTCTAAGCTAAGACTCTAAGCTAAAACTCTAAATTCTTAACTATAACTAAACTTCAACTCTAACTAAAGCTCTAAGTTATGACTCTAAGCTAAAAATCTAAACTCAACTAAAACTAAACTAAACTAGAGCTCTAAGATAAAACTATAAAGTAAAACTAAACAAAACTTCAACTCTAACTAAAACTCTAAGCTAAGACTCTAAGGTAATACTCTAAACTCTTAACTAAAACTAAAGTAAACTAGAACTCTAAAAAAACTCTAAGCTAAGACTCTAAGCTAAAAACTTTAAGCTCTTAACTATAACTAAACTAAACTTCAACTCTAACTAAAGGTCTAAGCTAAGACTCTAGTCCAAAACTCTAAACTCTTAACTAAAACTTAACTAAACTACAACTTTAACTAAAACTCAAAGCTATGACTCTAAGCTAAAACTCTAAATTCTTAACTATAACTAAACTAAACTTCAACTCTAGCAATGAATCTAATATAACACTATAAGCTAAAACAATACAATCTTAACTAGAACTAAACTAAACTAGAATTCTAACAAAAACTCAAAGTTAAGACTTTATGCTAAAACTTTAAACTCTTAAATATAGATTCGATCTACTACAACTCTACCAAAGACTGTAAGCTATAACTTTAAGCTAAAACAATAAACTCAACTAAAACTAAACTAAACTAGAACTTCAAAAAAAACTCTAAGCTAAGACTCTAAGCTAATACTCTAAACTCTTAACTAAAACTAAACTAAACTAGAACTCTAACAAAAACTCTAAGCTAAGACTCTAAGCTAAAACTCTAAACTCTTAACTAAAACTAAAGTAAACTTTAACTCTAACTAAAACTCTAAGCTATGACTCTAAGCTAAAACTCTTAATTCTTAACTATAACTGAACCAAACTTCAACTGTAACTAAACTCTAAGCTAAGACTCTATGCTAAAACTCTCAACTCTTAACAATAACTAAACTAAACTTCAATTCTAACTAAAACTCTAAGCTATGACTCTAAGCTAAAACTCTAAATTCTTAACTATAACTAAACTAAACTTCAACTCTAACAAAAAAATCTAAGCTAAGACTCTATGGTAAAATTCTAAACTCTTAACTAAAACTAAACTAAACTAGAACTCTAACAAAAACTCTAAGCTAAGTCTCTAAGCTAAAACTCTAAACTCTTAACTAAAACTAAACTAAACTAGAACTCTAACAAAAACTCTAAGCTAAGACTCTAAGCTAAAACTCTAAACTAAAACTAAACTAAACTAGAACTCTAGCAAAAACTCTAAGCTATGACTCTAAGCTAAGACTAAGCTAAAACTAGGAGCTAAGACTCCAAGATAAAACTCTAAACTCTTAACAAAGAACTCTAACTAAAACTCTAAGCTAAGGCTCTAAGGTAAAACTCTAAACTAAAACTAAACTAAACTAGAACTCTAGCAAAAACTCTAAGCTATGACTTTAAGCTAAAACTCAAAACTCTTAACTATAACTAAACTAAACTTCAACTCTAACTAAAACTCTAAGCTAAGACTCAAAACTAAAACTCTGTACTATAGCTAAACTAAACTTCAACTCTAACTAAACTCTAAGCTAAGACTCTAGGCTAAAACCGAACAGGGAGGGAGGAAGGGAGGGGCTCGGGGGCCTTTGGGGGCTAGGGGGCCTGGGGGTAGGGGGGCCCTTTGGTGACCCTTGGGGCCTTTGGGGCCTGGGGGCCCTTTGGGGTTGGGGTAGGGGACCTCATAACATTGATCAAATGGAACTTGTGTATTATAAAGACCACAGAGTTTCGCCCCAATTATCTTCAAAATCATCATCTAAAATCATATTCTAAAATGTCTCAAACGGTTTCGCCCAAATAATCCCCTAAAATGTCTCAAACGGTCTTAGAAATCTAACTAAAACTCTAAGCTATGACTCCAAGCTAAAACTCTAAACTCTTAACTATAACTAATCTTCAACTCTAACTAAAATTCTAAGCTAAGACTCTAAGGTAAAACTCTAAACTCTTAACTAAAACTAAACTAGAACTCTAACTAAAACTTTCAGCAAAGACTCTAGACTAAAACTCTAAGCTCTTAACTAAAAATAAACTAGACTAGAGCTCTAAATAAAACTCTAAGCTACGACTCTAAGGTACAACTCTAAACTCTTAACTAAAACTAAACTATAACTCTAACTAAAACTCTAAGCTAAGACTCCAAGATAAAACTCTAAACTCTTAAATAAAACTAAACTAAACTATAACTCTAACTAAAACTCTAAGCTTAGACTCTAATTTAAAACTCTAAACTAAAACTAAACTAAACTAAAACTATAACAAAAACTCTAAGCTATGACTCAAAGCTAAAACTCTAAACTCTTAACTATTACTAAACTAAACTTCAACTCTAACTAAAACTCTAAGCTAAGACTCAAAGCTAAAACTCTGTACTATAGCTAAACTAAACTTCAACTCTAACTAAACTCTAAGCTAAGACTCTAGGCTAAAACCAAACAGGGAGGGAGGAAGGGAGGGGCTCGGGGGCCTTTGGGGGCTAGGGAGGCCTGGGGGGAGGGGGCCCTTTGGTGACCCGTGGGGCCTTTGGGGCCTGGGGGGCCCTTTGGGGTTGGGGTAGGGGACCTCATAACATTGATCAAATGGAACTTGTGTATTATAAAGACCACAGAGTTTCGCCCCAATTATCTTCAAAATCATCTTCTAAAATCCTCTTCTAAAATGTCTCAAACGGTTTCGCCCAAATAATCCCCTAAAATGTCTCAAACGGTTTCGCCCAAATATACCCTAAACGTAATTTCTGCATGTTCCTTTTGTTTTGACATCCCTGCACTGTCACATTTTAAATTCCTAGGAAACCATTTCCCGGGTTAATCTCTTCATCTCTAAGATGTTCCTAGCTACACTATTATGGTTTCGATAGAATATCAATTTATCACTCTGACCTAAAGATCGGAGAAGCCATATTTAAAAATAGAATTTCTATCTCTTTAGAATCCCGTATAATTCTTAGGAAACAAGTGATGTCATTTCTAATCCCCTTTCGTAGATCAATAATTCCCCTCGATTATACAAATTAATTTCTCAGAAATTCTGTCCCCTTCTTTTATGTAATCAATTTCTCGGAAATCCTCTCCCCTTCATTTATGTAAATCAAGTTCTCTGAAATCCACTTCCCCCTCTTGTTCTAGATCAATACATCTCTCCCCCGTTAATGCGCATGTGCAAACTTTGCCCTGGAGTCATTACACCTGGACGAACAGCAACAACTAAAACTAAACTAAACTAGAACTCTAACTAAAACTAAAACTCTAAGATAAGACTCTAAGGTAAAACTCTAAACTAAAACTAAACTAAACTTGAAAGAGGTGTCATTGACCCGTTAGAATCAATAAACCATGAAAATACATCAAAGTGAGAAAAATCCAGTTTTTTCATTCTCAGTGACAAAAACCATAAAAACATGCATTAACTATGTGCAATCCTTATTCATTATGCCCTTCCTACTAACACTTAGATTGAAAACTAGTTCTTTTTCTTATCTCTTGTTTTACTCTATTTTTAAAAATCAGTTTGCTAGTCCAACGCCTCATCAAGATAAGGGCTATGGAAAACACAAAAAGAAAATTCAAGGGAAAAATAAAGTTTAGCTTGAAATTAACTTTTTTTTTCATAACATTTATTTATATGAATTTGTATTGAATTTGACTAACAGTCCAAAGACAGCGCGAAATTAAAAAATATATATCACGTGAAATCAAACCACATAACCGTTTTCTATGCAAGAAAAATTATCGACAAGTGCAACATATTTCTGCCGAAGTGCCGTACCCTGGGCATGGACAAATAATTTCAAACTGTCAGCAAAGCAGCGAAAGTGAAATAAAAAATTTTACAATTAAGAATTGAATATCTTCTGAATAAGAAATGCATAGTAAGAAAACAAAAACTAGCCACTTCTGCTCTCTATGTAATCTTATGTTCTCATTCTTTAATGATACCGCATGATTTTGTCGTTGTAAGTTCTTAAATTGACATCAATAATTTTGTGTTTATGGCAGAGGCGGACTGGTAGTGAAAAGGTAAAGGGGCATTTGGGTTAGGCGGCCCTACCTGTGGGCCGTGTTTAATCAGAAACGGTCTTGAACAATAATTGGAAATTACCCTTTTCGTCATTCATGCCAAAATTTGCATCGCCAGGCAAATTAGTACTACCCGCTAAGTAAGAAGTAGGCTTACAGTAGTAAAAGGACAGATACCGCTAATCATTTTTTTGACAACCATCTCCCTGATGCTTGGTTAGACTTGATGTTGCTTAGGTTTTCACATAAAGGGAGAGCAGCATCGTATTTTCATCTGTATAAAATTTTCAGCTTTCCTCCTGCATCTTGGAAATCTGAGCCAAAGAACAATTCAAGGTATTTGTCCTCTTCAGAAGGATGTTTAAGACTACTGAAAGATTTTCGACTTTCCATCAAAACACAAAATATATATTTTGATCAGATACAAAACAAAATAGCTGGACTAAAGGAGGAAAAAGGTACTGCACTGACAAAAGTGATGTTAAAGTTTTCGAGTCTCTTTTCACGTCTTTTAAAACCTCTTCAAATTGCACTGAATCAAGCAGCTCCCCATCACCTGACATCAACATGAATGCTTCCAAGAGATTATCTGATATTGTAGTTCTTAAACTTGTCTTAATGAGCTTCACTTTTCCGACGGATCTTCCACATCTGACTGGAGAAAACAAATGAGTCAGTAGAAATTCTTAGGCCAGAAAAACTAAACTGTAAGCTGATGAGCACAAATTGAGCCTTAATAGTAGCCGATACATGCAAATTATGTAGTTGTTGCACAAAATGCAGGAATTTGAATCTCGCACATCAGCCCCTCCACATTCAGCTCCAAATAGAAGTTCATTTCAAATTCTGAATTAGGCCCATTCTGGCTATGTTTACCACCTATGCTAATAATTTCATCGTACACTGGCACAAAGTTTTTCAGCTCTGACCTCAGCTCATCATGAAAATCCTTCGCTATCACTGCAAGTGGTAGCGATGGACCCCGAGATTATAGCAGAAAGGCAGCTTGGAAAAAAAAATTAGATGAAATTTCTCCTCTTCTTGACTGATTTGTGAAAATTTAAGTAAAAACTGCGTTAGAATAAACCATGGGCACTGGCAGGGGGGCCATGAACCCCCTGTAAATTTATGATAATAAAGTAATTATAAGGAAACCAAACGAAATAAAGCAGAATAGGGAAAATCCATGGAAAAAATGTGTGTTGCCCCATTGTTGGCTGCCTGCCAATAGCTTTTGACCCTCAATAAGGAAAATATAAGTTCTAATTTGTGACTGAGTGACCCCTAAACAGTTTTTCACAAATGTTTTCTATATGATTTGGTTGGAGCAAAAAAAAAATCCAATTCTTCATAGTAATGAGTGGTAAGTAAATAGCGATCCTTGTCAATAACGAAAGTATAATAGCCTAACTATTGATAACGTTTAGTCAAAAAATCAGCTTTTAATGGTGATTCTAAATATGTGTTTGTTTATTAGTAATTAGTTCAGTTATTAGAACACAGGAAATCGTATAATTATAGAAAACACAAGGAAAACAATGGGCAATTTCGGTAAGAATATGCCGTTAACTTTTGCATGCATTTCAAGAGTACCCATGAGCTGATATTTGAAGCCACCATAATCAGATATGTTCCCCTGAACGGAATGCTGGGAATTTCTGTATTTTCCTGCTGAACGGATAAGTTTTTTATGTTTTATTATCATTTTTTTTTCCCGAAGTGATTGTATTTATCTAGTTGTCATTTTTAATTTTTTACAGTTATGAAGTATAAAGGTTTCAAATATATTCGTTTTTGGAATACAAAATTAAATTCAAAACATTGAATGAAAACTTTTTATTTGATTTCCGTCATCTTAGTTTTAATATTTTACTTTGAACAAACTACTTTGATAATGCGTTAATTTTATAAATACTGAGTAGTCTAAAGGCATTAAATATTTTCGTG